>NC_080175.1:48249399-48425351 GCF_950295315.1 Erinaceus europaeus | reverse complement strand
CCTTTACCTCATGAAATTTGAATATACATTATTTTCAAATGCACATGGGCATTCTCAAAGACAGTGTCAATAAATCAATAGCATTAACTTTTAAGACCACAATGAAAATAAGCTAATGCTTAGAAAAAAAAAAAACCTTAAAATTAGTAAAAGTACTAAAATATGGAAACTCAACAGCATATTACTTAATGACTAGTGAATCAAAGAGAAAACTGAGGAGTTAAATTAAAATGTTCTTAATATCCAATGAAAATTAAACAGAGTGATCTTGCAAGAGGCAGGGATACAGAGTATAAGCAGCTGTGTTTCTCTATTCTCCTCTCCCTAGCCAACTAGGAAATCCAAGAAGATTCACCTGAGACTGCAAACAGACAAAAGTAGCAATACTCTGGGAACCCATCAGCTGAGTGCAAACTTGTGTGGATCATGTACAGAGAGGAGCTTAAGGAGAGAATTCTCGAGTAAACCATTATCTACTCACAAGTGACAGGTAACAGTCTGGCAGTTTGCCAATTGAGGCACCACCTCCAGTCTTTTTTACAAAAAAAAAAAAAAAAAAAAAAAGACTGCTGAATGGAAGTAGAGTGTTGGTATGCTTCTGCATTCTGCTTGTGAAGCTTTCTGTTTTTACCATCACATTGGGTTCACTTTGTGTTGCTTGCGATGTGTTCTGTTTGCATTTCCACTGTTGGATGGGAACCCCCCTGCCCTCTGGGACATTGGTTTGGTCTTCCCCCCCCACCTCTGGGACATTTGGTTTAGTCCTTGCTAGTTCACACTTTTTCCTTCTCTCCACCCCCTATCGTATGTACTTCCTTTGTTCCTGACTCTTCCGCAAGAGGAGAGAGGCAGGACAGAATTGTGTTGTGATTAGAAGAGATTAGTTTGTTGAACCGCAGCCCTGCTTGTAAATAAAGATTGAACTGCATTGTCAGCTCAGCCATGAGTCCCTGTTCATCTCTCTCTCCTGCCTGTGAAGCCAGCATTGGCAAAATGGTGCCTGAACAGGGACTAACACCAACATGGGACCTAACCCGCCCATCCACCAGATAAGTAAAGCCATTTGGCTACCTGTCCACTATGGGCTTCAGTTGGCGAGGTGGGTGTGGCACATGGTCCTGCTCCTCTATCACTCTCCAAGTCTTTCGGCATCACTGCTGGAGCCGCTACCTGACCCGTGGGCTGCCGTGGCTGCAGAGTCCATGAGATGTGGGTCCCACCACCTCTGCAGAGTCACCTGCCACACTTTGGTTCCCTGACCAGGAAACTTTGGTTCCTTGTGGCTGTGATCATGGAGCTTGGGGGATGCACAGAGTTTCCCCTGGGACTTTCTGGACTACCTCTCACATGTTTCCTGCAAAGAAAGACTACTCTGACTTTGGGAGCGTTCTCCATTGCCCTGGCCATCCCTCAAAGTGGAGACACATGATTGGTTCTGCCTTCCTGATTCGGTTCTTCCTTCTATGGTAAGACATTTTTAAAAATGGGTGCTTGCAGCAATCCAGCAAAAACCGCCAGAAGCACCTTAAATGGAATTTCAAAGAGCTTTTTGGACTAGGACGCCCTCGGGGACTCATGATGCTACATGGTGAGATCTTGATATCTGGTTCAAGAAATCCATTTGAACCCCTGTTCTCTGACATCACCCACAAGATGGCATGACTACAATGGACCCCCTGAAACCATTTATGTGACCTGACACAACCTAAAGAAACAGATTCATGGACTCCAAAGCTCACTCTCTACAGAAAAGAAGAATTCCAGTAGCTGATCTTCCCCATCGAGGCAGATGTGCAACATTTAATCCCCTGGCATTTCTTCCCCTAGCTATCTGCTTTGGACTTAGACTTCTACTGGACTTACTGGTACACCTCTTGGGCAGTTTATGCAACTCTACAGCAGTTTCCCTTTATGCTGCTGGGTTTCTCAAAGACTGACTGCAGCCAGCTTCCTTGGGACTGTATAGGTCACACACCCCACCTCCTTGCTAGGTAATGCCCACAGAGTCAGGGAATGCCTGTCGAGGCATGCAAAGCCCCCCAGAGGCAAGAGATGCCTACAGAGGCAGGAAACGCCCACTGAGGCATGTAGCGCCCCCCAGAGCAAGAGATGCCTACAGAGGCAGGAAATGTCCTTTAGCCTGATAGGCCTTGCTCACAGAGGCAAGAAACGCCCCCTTCAGGCCTTCCCTTGTCATCACACTGGTTCTTGCTGCTCTCTTACTTGTTCCTCCATGTCTTGTGCCAGTTACAAAGTACCCTGAACAAACTGAGTTGTACAAAAATTCAGTCATTAAACTCACTCACAAAACACAACTGGCCAGTCATAGCAGGGAACAGGGGTTTAGAGCTGTAGAATTTTTACTGCAATAGTGACAACAGACTGTGTGCCTAACCTGATACTTTCAAAGGGTTATGGGTGAAACAGAGGGGGGCAGAAGCAGGCTTAATATATTCAGAGAGTTTTGTTTTTGGGCTCTGTGAACTAGCTTTTTTAGGTCTTGCCATGTTGCATTATAGGTCCTAGAGGACACCCTGCACCTAATCTTGCAGTGTTTCTTGTTCTTCAGGGATAGCAGTGCTATCTTGTGGGCATTGCCGACATGGTGGAAAGGAAGCCAGACAGGTTTTGAGTAATCCTGTGGAAACACTCATGCAAAACCCCCTTCCCATGGTCAATAGGGGGTTATGCCATTTCCAAAATTTATTGAGGGGGTCTCTCCGTATAACCTTAATAGGTGGGAGGGTGGATGGCACTTGCCAATGAAGAATAATAGGAGGTTGGTTCAGATTTTTGTAAATATTAAAGAGGTTTAATGTAGTTAAAGCTTTGGATTTATGTAAATATTAAAGAGGTTTAATATAGTTAAAGCTTTTTCCAGCTGGATTTAGGGGGGTAGTTTCTTTTTTCCAGTCTGGGCTGTAGTCTAAATAAACTTAGAGAAGGTATCAATTGAGACAAAAACATTTTTTGTCTCAAAAATGTTTTTGTTTTGTTGGATAAGTGGGTGACATCAATTTTCCAAGAAGCATTGGCTTTTAAGTCATGGGGGTTAACCCCAAGAGTTTGAACAGCAGGTGTCTTGATTAGACCAGCATAGGTGCAGCAGGTGACAAGAATGTGCTTTATTTGTGATGGGGGCATTAGGTAACTGTGCCCTGAGACCCTTAAGGTTGACATGGGTCAGAGAATGGAAGTCAGCAGGATCAGAGGTGGAGGTTAATGTAGATACTGTCAGAGGTAGAAGTTAATGTAGATACTGTCAAAAGAATAGATTAAAGGATCCAGGTACAACCTTTAAAGCTAGAAGGACAGCATAAAGTTCTTTATACTGTGGGGAGTGGGTGGGTAGTTCAATGAAAAGAGGCATGGGGGCTGAGGCCTCTCTCATGGGGGGTGGTAACTGCTCCCACACTTGTAATGCCCCAAGGAGTACCTGGTCAAAATAGCAGGGAATATCTTACCTCAGACTGCTGTAGACTTGTCTCTCAGCATGCCACTCCAAAAGGGCCTCAAAATTCCAATTAGGCTGGTTCTGACCATTCCTGTGGGATTGCTGAAGGCACCCATTCCCAAAAATGGCTTCCCATTGAAGAAAGAGTGGACTCAGGAAGGTAAAATGAACCATGTGTCTCCAGTCTTAAGGAGTGCCAAGGTTCTGGAGAAGGCTCTGCAAAATAGATCTGGTCCATAGAGCATGAACTCCATCCTCTTATACTGCCTGAAAAAGTTCCTTTAAATCCTGGGTCTCATCAACAAGGCCAGCCGGACTGGGGCCATTTTATAAGTTAGACTCACCACTCTCTGCAGGAGACATGGGAGGGGGATCCAAAGAAGTCCCAGGGAAATCTCCTCTGTCTTCTTAGGAGGGGGCCCTGCACATATCCCAAGAGCTACAATCACAGTCAAGAGGAACCAAGGTGTATACAAGACATGTATACTGAAAACAATGAATTTCTATTCTAAGAAATATAAAATGATACGAGGAAATAGAAAGACAGCTCATACACATGAATAGGAAGAATTTATATCATCAAAATGAATATTCTTCCCAGAGCCATATACAAATTAATTGTGATACCCATCAAAGTTCCACCAAGCTTCTTTAAGAGAATAGAACAAAAATTACAAACATTTATATGGAACTAGAAAACACCTAGAATCCTCAAAACAATCTTGAGGAAAAGAAACTGAAATGGAGGAATTACCCTCCCAGGTTTCAAACTATATTATGAGGCCATCACCATCAAAACGACCTAATACTGGAATAAAAATAGGCACAGAGACCAGTGGAACAGAATTGAAAGCCTGGATCTAAACCACCACACCTATGGACAACTAATTTTTGATAAAGGGGCACAAATTATTAAGTGGAAGAAGGAGGCTCTCTTCAATAAATGGTTCTGGGGAGTAGTCAAGCAGTACACAGATCCTGGTTTGAGCCCCTGGCTCCCCACCTGCAGGGGAGTCACTTCACAGGCGGTGAAGCAGGTCTGCAGGTCCTCCTCTCTGTCTTCCCCTCCTCTCTCCATTGCTCTTTGTCCTATCTAACAGCGATAACATCAATAACAAAAAGAAAAAAAAAAAAAACAAGGGCAACAAAAGAGAATATAAAATAAATAGATATTAAAAACAATTAAAAAATTAAAAAATGGTGCTGGGTAAACTGGGTTGAAACATGCAGAAGAATGAAACTGAACAACTTTGTCTAACAAAAATAAAAGTCAACTCCAAATGGATAAAGGACCTGGACATTAGACTAGAAATTTATCAAATACTTAGAGAAAAACACTAGTAGAACACTTTACCACCTAAACCTGAAAGACACCTTTGATGATACAAATCCAGTTGCATAGAAGACTAAAACTGAAACAAATCAATGGGACTACATCAAATTTAAAAGCTTTTGCATATCAAAATAAACCATCACTCAAACAAAGAGACCCCCCCTTTATTTATTGGATGTCTGTATCTAATAAGAAAAGATAATATTAAATAAAAAATAAAAAAATAACCATCACACAAAGAGACCCTTTATAAAATGGGAGAAGATCTTCACATGCCATACATCAGACAAGAGAATAATAACCAAAATATACAAAGAATTCAGCAAACTTAGCAACAAAAAAGCAAATGAACCCATCCAAAAATGGGCAGAAGATATCAACAGAACAGTCACTACAAAAGAGTTCCAAAAGGCTAACAAACACATGAAAAATTGCTCCACATCTCTGACAGTCAGAGAAATGCACAACATTGAGATACCACCTCACCCCTGTGAGAATGGCATACATCAAAAAGGACAGCAGCAACAAAGGCTGGAGAGTCTGTGCAGACAGAAGAACCCTTCTACACTGCTGGTGAGAATGTAAACTGGTCCAACCTCTTTAGAGAGCAGGCTAGAGATGGACTTTCAATATGACCCAGTATTTGTTCTCCTAGGGATATTCCCCAAGGACCTCATAACAACCAATGGAAAATATATGTGTACACCTATGTTCATAGCAGCACAATTCATAATATCTCAAACCTGGAAGCAACCTAGGTGCCCAACAACAGATGATTGTCTGAGAAAGTTGTGGTATATATACACAATAGAATACTATGGAGTTATTAAAACAATGAGCCCATCTTCTCTGACCCATCTTGGATGTAACTAGAAGGAATTATGTTAAGTGAGCTAAGTCAGAAAGACAAGTATGGGATGATCCCTCTCATCAACAGAAGTTGAGAAGGAAGACCAGAAAGGGAAGCTCAAAGCAGGATCTGACTGAGTTTGGAGTACGGCATCAAAATAAAAATCTCTGGTTGGAGGGTTAGGGTGGGTTCTCAGCTTCACTGACGTGAGTGGTTGGGATGAGACACAGTCTTTTAGTGGTAGAAATAGTGTTTATGTACACTCCTATTAACTTGTAGTCATATAAATCACTGAATAGTTAATAAATTTAAAAAAGGAGGGGGAAGACTGATTGAATGCCTCAAACTTTTCAATATGCCCACAATCAGCTGAGTCCTTGAAATACTGCCTCTCCTAAAAGCTTAGACTAATATAACAGAAGCAAACAGTTCCGCTAACTTTATAAAATAAACATGTATTTATGTATTTCATAAAGTATATATATGTATTTATGTATTTTATAAAGTTAACAGAACTGTTTGCGTCTGCTCTCTTGGTCTAATATATATTTATATAACATCAATAGAAAAATTATGGTGAGGTTGTGTATGATACAGCAAATCCTAACAATTAGATTTTCAAAAGTCAACCCTATTTCCAAATAATTTGATTATAGCAATAACTAGCTATTGCCTTCTTAAACCCTAATTCAGCTTACTCTATAGAACCTATATTTCCCCCAGTCCTGGAACTTCTAGAGTGGGGCTCACTTTCCTGCATTTTTCTCTCAATTCATACCAACTGATACTACACTTTATGATCCCAGGCTATTCAACGTAAGGGATACCACTTTGGCATACTTCATTTCAGATTGTGTCCAGAGATGTCAGGCATGTAATGCCAAATCTTCAGCATCATTATTAGGGTGAGATCTCTCCTATCTTATAGAACTTCTTAATTCCATTTTGGGTAGTCTACTTCCTAACAAAGTCTCAAAACCTGGTTTATAAACCAGGTCCAATGAGTTAAGGCATATGTTTGCATGTATCCATAAATTAGGGTAAAATATATACCTTGAAGTAAAAGTGCACAGTAGTTTTCAGTGAGTCAATAAATGAAGCAAGCAAATAGAAAGACCTAAAAATCCACCTTAAAGTACCAAATGAAATATTTTCCTACTTAGACCTAGGCACCCTCCTCATCTACTTCCTCTTACACTTACCTCAATCACTCCAAACATAACTTTATCAAAGTCAGAATTACAAAAGCTAAATAAAGGCAAGAGACCGCCATAATTTAAAGATGACTCTTTAGTCACACTATTAGGCGACCCCATCAGCTGGTGCCCTATTCAGGGAGTCCTGGGATTCCCACAATAATACAATGAGCCTAGACCTCATATAGATCCCTCCCTCCATTGTCATTGCTAATCTCCATCAGGAACAACATAATGGACCCGTTTGGGTGGCCCCATAAGACCTTGCCCTCAATATGCAGCAACAATGGTAGAGAATGCTCCATCCTCTGCAGCATCTGAAATTTGGGCAGCTTGGAACATTCCTACTTATGACCACAGAATGTGAGCTTGGATCTACAGGTATGCAGAGGTCCATGTGTTTCTAAGCTGAATATGGGCACCCCATCACATGAAATCAAAGGGGTTTACACTCAGCAATGTTTGCACAACTTTCTCATGTTTGGGAGCTACTCTTTTCCCTGATCCAGCTCTCTGGTTCTCTTTCTAGCTATGACACCATCTACCCAGACAATAACTTGGATCCACCTGAATATCAGATTACAGGCTTATGGAAAAAAATTAGTATAGTCACAGGCAACTTGGAGTAGAACTAAAATATGCCTACTAGTTATCTACAAAACTGAGACCCCAAAACTATTCATCTGCACTGTTGCAGCCTTTAGATTCATGATTCCTCAACAATTTGTTTGACTTTATATGTAAACTTTTTCAGCCACCAAGTTCCAGATGCTACCATGATGCCAAACAGAATTCACTGGACAGATAACCTCACCAATGTGTCCTGGAGCCCTGCTTCCCCAGAACTCCACTCCACTAGGGAAAGAGAGAGATAGAGACAGGCTGGGAGTATGAATAAAACTGGCAATGCCTATGTTCAGTGGGGAAGCAATTACAGAAGCCAGATCTTCCACCTTCTCCATCCCATAAGGACCCTGGGTCCATACTCCCAGAGGAATAAAGAACAGGAAAGCTATCAGGGGAGGACATGAGATGTGGAGTTCTGATGGTGGGAATTGTATGGAGTTGTACCCCTCTTATCCTATGGTTTTGTCAATGTTTCCTTTTTATAAATAATAAAAAGAAAGGAGAAAAAAAATATATAATCTAAATTACTTTTAAAAACTCAGAAAAATAAGGACACATGTCATTAACATAATATTTTTAAATAAATTTATCTTAAAGGAAAAAATTCTTGAGGTTAGCCTGTGGTTCAGCTGAGTAAGCACACAAATTATATTGTGCAAAATCCTGGGTTGAAGCCCATGGTCCATACCTGCAGGGGAACAACTTCATACATTGCTGGTATGCTTCTGGATTCTGCTTGTGAAGTCTTCTGTTTTATCATCACATTGGGTTCTCTTGTGTTGCTTGCTATGTGTTCTGTTTGCATGTCCACTGTTGGCTGGGCACCCCCCTGCCTCCAGGATATTGGTTTGGTCTCCCCCCCCCCGCCTCTGGGACATTTGGTTTAGTCATCACTCGTTCGTGCTTCTTCCTTCTCCCTATCCCCTATCATACGTATTTCCTTGATTCATGACTCTTCTGCCAGAGGAGAGAGATGCAGGACAGAATTGTGATTAGAGATTAGATTGTTGTTGAACTGCATCCCCGCTCGTAACTGCATCCCAGCTCATGAATAAAGAAATACTGCTTCTCCGCTCAGCCATGAGTCTCTGGTCATCTCTGTCTCCCACCCACGAATCCAGCCCGGTGAAAAACAACAAAATGGTGCCTGAACAGGGACTAACACCAACATGGGACCTAACCCGCCCATCCACCAGATAAGTAAAGCCGTTTGGCTACCTGTCCACTGTGGGCTGTAGTTGGCGAGGCGGGTGCAGCACATGGTCCTGCTGCTCTCTCACTCTCCATGTCTTTCTTTTGGTGTCACTGATGGAGCTGCCACCTGACCCGTGGGCTTCAATGGGCCGCAGAGTCCATGAGAACATGGGTCGCTGCTTCCGCGGAGTCACTCTGGGCCACACTTTGGTTACCTGACTGGGAAACTTTGGTTCCTTGTGGCCATGATAGTGGAGCTTGGGGGATGCACAGAGTTTCCCCTGGGACTTTCTGGACTACCTCTCACATGTTTCCTGCAAAGAGAGACTATTCTGACTTGGGGATCATTCTCCATTGCCCTGGCAGTCCCCAAAAGTGGAGACGCATGGTTGGTTCTGCCCTCCTGATTTGGTTCTTCCTTCTATGGAAGAACCATATATTTTTTTAAATGGGTGCTTGCAGCAATCCAGAAAAAACCACCAGAAGCACCCTAAATGGAATTTCAAAGAGTTTTTTGGACTAGGACACCCTCTGAGGACTCATGATGCTGCATGGTGAGATCTCGATAATCTGGTTCAAGGTTAAATAAGCAAAAGCTGCCTACAGCTTTTCTCTCTATTCCCCCTTTGTTCTCTCTGAATATCTTAAGTTTGCTGTCTGCTTTCAGTTGCATTTCTTAATAGTGATTTAAATGACTAAATTTTTGTATGACATTGACTTAAAAAATGCTAGATGCAGCCATGATTTCTAGAGACATCCAAAAACAGTCAAAAAATTTTTTTTCTCTTTTGATTTTGTATGTCTTAGAAACGTTTAATCCTGAAAACTGTATGGGTATGGGCAGGGAAAATTGCACGATGGTTATGCTAATGATTCTCATGCCTGAGGTTTTTAACCATGGGTCTTCTGTTTACCTTTCCACATTTTATTGAGTTTAAACTGTTTAAACAACCTTAAAATCATAGTAGAAAAGACTTCCAATTATAATAGAGTCATCAGTTATAGTAAACTTCTAACCTGCTACAAGTTTTGTTTCACAAGTATGTGTTACATCTGTCAACTCTTCACCTGAAAAAGCATCTGCTCAAATTTAACCCTGAAAATCCATTTGGGCCCCTGTTCTCTGACATTGCCCACAGGATGGCATGACTACAATGCACCCCCCAAAACCAATGACATGACCTGACACAACCTAAAGAAACAGATTCACGGACTCCAAAGCTCACTCTCTACAGAAAAGCAAAATTCCAGTGGCTGATCTTCCCCATAGAGGCAGACGTGCATCATTTCACCCCCTGGCATTTCTTCCGTGGTCATCTGCTTTGAACTGGCACTTCTATTTCACTTACTGGTACACCTCTTGGACACTTTACACAACTCTACATCAACTTCCCTTTACACTGCTGGGTTTCTCAAATACTGACTGCTGCCAGCTGCCTTGGGACTCTATAGGACACACACCCACCCCCTCCTTGCTAGGTAATGCCCACAGAGGTAGGAAATGCCTGTTGAGGCAAGAAGTGCCCTCAGTGGTGAGAGATGCCCACAGAGGCAGGAAATGTTCTGTAGCCTGATAGGCCTTTCCCACAGAGGCAATAAACGCCCCCCTCAGGCCTTCTGTTGGCATCACACTGGTTCTTGTTGCTCTCTTACTTGTTCCTCTATGTCTTGTGCCAGTTCTTTTGAAAATTCCTATATGATATAGGTTTCTGTTCACCCCACACTCCTGATACTATGGCCATTAGTTAAAAAGAAAAGGGGAATTGTTGGTATGCTTCTGGATTCTGCTTGTGAAGTCGTCTGTTTTATCATCACATTAGGTTCACTTTGTGTTGCTTGCTATGTGTTCTGTTTGCACGTCCACTGTTGGATGGGCACCCCCCTGCCTCTGGGATATTGGCTTGGTCTTCCCCCCCCCCCCGCCTCTGGAACATTTGGTTTAGTCATTGTTGGTTTGTGCTTCTTCCTTCCCCCTGCCCCCTATCATACGTATTTTCTTGGTTCATGACTCTTCTGCCAGAGGAGAGAGATGCAGGACAGAATTGTGATTAGAGATTAGATTGTTGTTGAACTGCATCCCTGCTCGTGAATGAAGAAATACTGCTTCTATGCTCAGCCATGAGTCTCTGGTCGTCTCAGTCTCCCACCCACAAAGCCAGCCTGGAGAAAAGGAGAGCTACATGTGTATAATAATAATAAATAAAATTTATTAAAGAAATAAAAAATCTTCACCAGAGGAAGCCAGGCACTGCTTCTCTTATCAGAGGAAGGAAAAGAGGAGGAGGAGGAGGAGAAAGATGAGTAAAACAGGAATAGAGGGAGGAGAGGGTGAGGAGGAGGAGGAGGAGGAAGAGGAGGAGAAAACAAAGAAAAAGTAGGAGGAGAAAGAACAAGAAGAAGATGAGGAAGAAGAAGAAAATGGCATTTATAAGTAATAATAGGGGCAGAGGTATATAGCACATTGGTTATTCAAAGACACTCTCGTGCCTGAGGATCTGAAGTCCCATATTCAACTCCTGGTAACACTGCAAGCCATAACTAAATAGTGCTCTGGTAAATAAAAGAAGTATTATTCGGTGTGAGTGGTGTGACTTAAAAAATAAGTGAATGCAGGGTCATAAGGTGGAAAAATATCAATCCATATCTACAATCTTGAGGGAACTACTGCAATTTTCAATGCAGAATGGAGATGATAGGGACACATATATTGGTTGGGGGAACAGTATGGGCATTTACACTTATTATCTTATAATTTGGTAAATCAATATAAAATCACTAATAAAATATAATCTAAAATGAGAAAAAATCTTAAAGTAATTTACAACTTAAATGAGATACCACTTTCCAAATGTGAATGCCATGCATTAGAAAATACAGAGACAGGGCAGACATAGATAACATAATGGTTATGCAAAGAGACTCTCAAGCCTGAGGCTCTGAAGCCTCATGCATCACCATAAACCAGAGTTAAGCAGTGCTCTGGTAAAATAAAGAAATAAATGACAAAAGAAAGATAAAGAGAGAAGGAGAGAGAGGAAGGGAAGGAAAAAAGAAAGAATTTATGAAAATGCCAAGTGTTGCAAAGACTATTGCTGGAAAAGAACCTTCCTATAATGTTAGTGGGAGTAGTAATTAACCCACCCTCTATGTAATACTGCATGGAGTCTTGTCATCTCACCAGGAATGGATACATAGTATAATTCAACAATGTAGAGACATGGGATGTAGTTAAAAGTAACAAACAAGTATATCCAAAGAGACCTGTGCACTCTATTTCCATAGCTGCAAAATCTGTTATAGCACTAAATTGGAAGCAGTTCCAATGCTGAACAACAGGTGAATAACTTACATATGTTGTGTTGCATATATATAATGGGATTTGACATATAAACACAAAATTTAATCTCTATATTTTGGGTTTCTACAAGACATACACTCCCTCAACCTAGTCGTTCTACATCATCATGCCTCTATTTTCCCTCTATTTCAACTGTTTTTGCAGTAGTTCCATCAAGATTGTAGATATGGATTGATATTATTCCACCCTATGACCCTGCATTCACTTCTTTTTTAAGTCACACCACTCACACCTATTAATACTTCTATATTTGGGGTTTCTACAAGACATACATTCCCTCAACCTAATCATTGTCTATCATTGTATCACTATTTTTCCTCTATTTCAACTGTTTTCTTTAGTGTTGTAGTACCATCCACATTGTGAGTCATAAACATGACAAAGCATATACCCTCTCTCTGATGAACAATATTTCTAGCAATTACACTTTTTTTGGTCTAAGCATGTTATGCAATACCAAATAATAAGGGATTTAATAAGGATTTAAAATGTTTTCAGGTACCATTTGGCAATGCACTTGGTTGAGTACAAAGATTACAATACACAATTATTACTTATTAAGTTCCAGTTCTCCACCTTCAGGGTGAAAGCTTTTTCAGAAGTAGTAAAGTGTGCTGCAGCTGTCCTCCTTCTCCCTCTACTTCTCATCTTTCTCTTTCTTTCTTTCTTTCTTTCTTTCTTTCTTTCTTTCTTTCTTTCTCTCTCTCTTTCTCTCTCTCTCCTTGCCACTTAACTTTGAGATTCCCTTTATGTTTATCCTGTAAACAAAATAAATATAATAAAAACATATCCTTAGAAAATAAAGATGTTTGTGGTCCAGGAGGTGGTGCAGTAGATAAAGCATTGGATAATCAAGCATGAAGTCCAGAGTTCAATCCCTGGCAGCACATCTATCAGAGTGATGTCTGGTTATTTCTCTCTCCTCCTTTCTTTCTCTTGAATAAGTTCTTTTTAAAAAAGAAAGAAAATAAAGATGTGGGACCAGGTGATGGAGCACATGGTTAAGCCCACATTACAATTTATGCAAGGACCCAGGTTGGGGAGCCTGGTCCCCACCTGCATTAGGAAACTTGATGCTTGGTGAAGCAGTGCTGCAGATATCTCTTAGTATCTCTCCCTCTCTATCTCCTTTCTTCTCAATTTATGGCTGTCTTTAACCAATAAATAAATAAAGATAATAAAAACTTATAAAATAAAATAGAAATGTTAGGAAACCAAACATACGAACAGAAAACCAGAGTTACTCTTTACATGTTGTATATTATCTTTACTTAGTAGTCTGAAACACTGTGTTGATATTAAGCTCACCCCAGCCCCCACTTATTCTAAATGACACTCCTAGGTGGGGAGATTTGTGGGCTCATTTTTATCCAGTGCCTGGTTGTGATGGAGAATCCATAAACAGTACAGGTGTGGGAGAGACTCTGTAATTGTGTCACTAATCATGGGCCTAGCTCCTAGAGATGCAACTCAGACAGGACACCTGGGGACAAGGAACATTGGTTTTCCTCACCTCTGTATTCAGTACCATTCAAACAGACTCATGTCTAACATATTAGTCACTTTGGGTAGCTGTAACCAAGCAGAATAGGATCCCCAAAACATGACTCTTCTAGACCACAGCTGTACTTTCCTAGAGAGGTCAGCCCTATGTGAAATGACAACCAGGAGCTTCTACTGCCCAAGTGACATTTTAGCATAATCTCAAAAAAAAATTCATGTGAGGTTCCTACTGTTATAAAAAGGCAAATGCTTATGCAGTTTCCCTTAGTGCTAGTGGACCTCTGGATCTCATTCACCTGACCATTATGGGGTAGAAGTATGCTACTTGGTCTAGTAGATATATTGGAAACAGTTCATGAGGTAATCCTGACCATAATAACTACTAAACAGTGAATTAATCTCCTTGACTTAATTTCAAGTAATTATAAAAATTGATTTTATTAAACTCCTGGTATGTACTAAAATTTAAAGAGTGTTGAGGAATGCTTTTTATTATTATTTATTTTCTCTTTTTATTGCCCTTGTGATTTTTTGTTGTTGTTGTAATTATTGTAGTTGATGTCTTTGTTGAATAGGACAGAGAGAAATGGAGAGAGCAGTGTAAGACAGACAGGGGGAGAGAAAGATAGAAACGTGCAGATCTGCTTCACCACCTGTGAAGTGACTCCCTTTCAGGAGGGGAGACAGGGGCTCAAACTGGGATCCTTATGCCGGTCCTTGCACTTTGAGCCATGTGGGCTTAACCCGCTGTGCTACCGCCTGACTCCATAAGTACTGTTAATATTTTTCACATGGCTACTGTGATGCTTTGCTGTGTGCTTGATTTAAAAAAAAAAAAAACTTTATACACACCACACTGAATGAAGCTCATGGGGTGTGGTGTTTTTCACTCTTGCTCTTGCCTTTCCACCTGCTTTGTTTTGTTTTTTCCCTTCAGGTTTATTGCTGGGGCTTGGTGCCTGCATTACTAATCCATTGCTCCAGGAAGCCATTTTTCCCATTTTGTTAGCCTTGTTGTTGTCATTATTATTATTTCCATCATTGCTGTTGTTTTTATTTTATAGGACAGAGAGAAATGGAGAGAGGAAGGGAAGTCAGACACCTATAAACCTGCTTCACTGCCCATGAAGAGACCCCCCTGCAGGTGAAAAGCCAAGGTATCTAACTGGGATCCTTACAATCCTTCTGCTTTGTTCCATGTACACATAACCAGCTGAGCTACCACCTGAACTTTCCTTTCCACTTCTTTATCTCCATCAGAATCTACTGATTATATCCATAATACTATGTTATGTAGGATAATGCATAAAGAGAAAGATGAGTATGGGGTGATCTCACTCATAGACAGAAGTTGAGAAATAAGAACAGATAGAAGAAACACAAAATCAAACTCAGACTGTGTTTGGTATAAAGCATGCACTCTGGTGGCAGATTAGGAGGGGACTTTGATGTACTGGTGCATGATGATGGAGGAAGACTTCAGCTGTTTTGTATAAAACAGTGTAATTTAACACAGGTACCAACAACTATGTCTACTGAAAATCATTAATGACACACACACAAAAAAACTTCAAAGAATCAAATATAACAAAAGGAAAACAAAACAAACAAGTAAACAAAGACATTGAGCCTACATAAAAATTAAAAGCTTCTACACAGTAGAATGGAATCCCATTAAAAAACAGATAATCTATTTGGAGTGGTAAGAATATTCATAACAAATATTTTAGACATATATCTAATAACCAAAAGTACACAAAGAAATATCCAAATTCAGAAAATTAAAGGAACATGAGGAGAGAGTATATAAGCAGCCTATTTTCCAAATAAAATATACAAATGATCAACAGACACATAACATTCAGTTATTTATGACCAAGTATATTTAAATAAAAATGAGATACAAATTGCCACCTTTACAATAGAAAATTCAGAGACATCAACAGTTGGAGAGAATGTTGTCGGAAAGGAACTCTTCTGTATTGCTAGTGGGAATAAGAAGTAACCCAAATTGTGAAACCTGCCTGAAAATTGTCAATATATATATCCTGTGTTCCAACAACTAATTTCTAATTTCCTGGGATATACGGAGAGGCTGTAAGGAGACCTTTACACAAACAACTATGCACTCTATGTCTATAACTGCACTATGTGTTATAGGCCAAAGTAGGAAGCTACACAAATGTTTATTAACAGGTTAAATAACTATGAAAGTTATGGTATATATGCACAATAGTTTGCTACTCAGCTCTTAAAATTATTAATCCATCTTCTTTGACATACCATGCAAGGAATTATTTTGTTGAAAACATTATGCAGTGAATAGAAGAATGAATACTGTATGATCTTATTCATAAAGGCAAGCTAAGAAGCAAGGGAAGTAAGAGAAAAATAAGTGGAAATGGATATTGTGTACTGAACCAAAACAAAGGAATCAGGAAAGAAGGAAAATGGTTGAAACAGAGATCTTTGGTTTCCTGAGGCATGGTGATTAGAAATGACTTAGGTTGGGGAAAGAATGTCTGACAGACACCAATGATAATTTGTACTTAGATGTCAAATGCATAAACCATAGCATATTCAAATGAAAAATTGATCCAGATGGTAGCATACATATGAGAAACTGTTCAACATTAAATATTTAAACCTCTGGCCTCTTAAGATTTCTGTATCTGAACTCTCTGATATAATTAAAGAAAGAGCAGTCCCACTCCTGGTCATGTCTCTACAGCAGTGCTGTTGATGACTATAAACTTATTGAGAAATGTTACTCTAAGAAATTTGGTAAGCATAGATTCTTGCCATGAGAAATTTTAGAACACACCCATTGGCTTATAGTTCTAGAATAGTTGAATGGAATCTATCAAATTTCCATTCAATAAAATAATTTACTTTATTGACATGTAGACTTTCACTGGATAATGGCACTTTTCTATCTTTAGATTATGACACACAGAAGGAGATGCATTACAGTGGGAGCTTTCACTTCTCTTACATAGGTTAAGACACACATACACACACACACACACACACATACACACACAGAGAAACAATACAGTGGAAATGTTCTTTGCAGTTACAGCACAGCCAAAATTATGGGTCATAAACATGGTAAAGTATACACCCACTCTCATGATCAATCTGTTAACCAATTATACTTTTTCAAATCATGCTATGAAACAGCCTGTATTGACAGATATTTTTCTTATTTTCAGATTGGGAAGCTGTTTAAATCATGCATAGCTTATTTTTTAAACTAAGACTTGGACACTATGCTGAAAGGTAGTACTGAGGATTACTTCATGGAAAACACTGAAGGTTGCTTTCAAAATTTTGTTAGGAACCAGCCTATGGTACACCTCCTTGAGCGAATGTATGATAATACACAGATATCCCACATCAAGTTCCAGTTCCCCAGCTGCAAGAGTAAAGCTGTATGTGTCTCTCCCTTTCTATCTCTAACCTCCCCTTACTTCTGAATTTCTTTCATTCTCTATCCGGCAAATAAAATAGTTATAAAGACTAGAGAAAATCATACATTACTAACAGTTAACCAACCATTCATTGATCATTACACATAACCTTATTATGTTGATTAATTTTACTTAGTAGTCTAAAATCCCTTTCTGTGGTGATTGAGTGTCCCCTGCTGGTTCTAAATGACACTGAAAGTCATGGCTCCTAGACAGAGAGGTTTATGTCTCAGCTCACACTTACTTCCTCTCAGTGATATATAAGGGATTAAGGTTTGTAAAAGAATATTAAAATAGGTATTTTCATTGAATTTTAATCTGATGATTTTTTTTCTAGGTTCATTCCAGTGCTGGGTGTCTATATGGATTTTTTTCCTTCCCCGTTTCATTTACCTATAGTAGCAATGAACAATAAAGAGAGTAATCAAGAAAGTCACCTGAAGCACTTATCATTGCTTGTGAATCAACTTTCCTGAAGGTGGGGACTTGAAGTTATAACCTGGATTCTGGTGCTTGGTGGTGTGCATGTTTTACAAGGTGAGCTATTTCTAGGTGTTAAATTTTATGCTTCTTAGAAACTTTAGTGATTTGTATATCTCTGCATCTAATGGGAAACCTGAGCATAGCTGTTTTCCAAATCATCCTGTTCAGTTATAGTCTATAGAATTATAATTGTCCAGACAGTAGAGAGAGAAGTGCATATTCTAGGCAAAGCCAAGATGGCAGCTTTGGAGACAACATCTGATATGACTTCTGCAAGGAGCTGCTTTCAACCTGGGAATTTCAGGTGAGGGTAGGATTTTTGGGTCAGTAGTGGAGGGAGAGAGCAGGGGGTGGTCAGGTTGAAGGCAAAGATGAGTCCTATAACCCACTCTTAGGCAAGAAAACAGAGAATGAAAAAGACAAAAGAAATAATGATTTTTGGCTTGCTATTTCTGCATTATCTACTGCCTAACCCAAAACCAGAACCATGCCATCAGCTGGCAGCTGGTCATGGCAGACTTCCTGGGGAGCTAATTTCTTTTTAAATAAAAATTTAAAGTAACTAGGTACAATGTTTTTTATTATTATTAATTTTCTCTTCTGATGTCCTTGTTTCATTGTTGTTGTTGTTGATGTCCTCATTGTTGGATAGAACAGTGAGTAATGGAGAGAGGAGGGAAAGACCTGCTTCACCACCTGTGAAGTGACTTCCCTGGAGGTGGGGAGCCAGGGTTCGAACTGGGATCCTTACACCAGTCCTTGCACGTCTTGCCATTTGTGCTTAACCCACTGCACTGCCATTTGACCCCCTGGGAGCTAATTTCTTTATCAAGATTCCTGGCTCAGCAAGGATGTCATCCATAGAGGAAAGATAACTCCCTAAGTAAATCTTTTTTTTTTTCTTTTTTCTTTTTGAAGGGGGCTGGAACTCTATCTGAGTTACAGAATACCTGACCAATCAGGGCCTCAGCCTTTCCTGGGAAAGATTATCTACATCCCCGGATTTACTTTTGGAATTTGTTTGATAACTGTTTTTTGTAATTGTTTGTATTTACTTGGCTTAGGAAGGAGATCAGGCTGTGTGCAGCCAATATGGAATGGTCTAAAAGGCAGACTCTTAGGTATTTTTTACTTTATTCTATTTTATTATTAGTAGTATTAGTATTAGTATTTTTAATATTATTATATGTGTGTGTATATTTTCCCATCTCTCCTGGTTGTCCAAAATTAACTGATGTAGCTTTTTCCATTGATAGGTTAATGGGGGTGGTATCCATTGTGAGAAGAACTTGCTTTTCTTTTTTTTTTTTACCTTCTTTTTCTCTTCTCACAGATGATCCAAAAATCTCTTTCTTTTCACTGTTTTTTTCTTTCTTTCTTCTTCTTATTTCTGTATTCACTGACACATGTTTGTGAAATATATGGAAGAAGTCTGACTCAGAGTGTAGTCTTTCTCTCTGTGTGTTTTTCTTTTCTCTTTTTCTTTCTCTTCTCACTCTCTATAATTTATAGTGGACACTTGATTTGCATGATTCTTTTTTCTTTTCTTTCTTTTTTAAATTTAATTTATTTTTATTTTTTATTTAAGAAAGGATTAATTAACAAAACCATAGGGTAGGAGGGGTACAACTCCACATAATTACCACCACCCAATCTCCATATCCCACCCCCGCCCCTGATAGCTTTCCCATTCTCCATCCCTCTGGGAGCATGGACCCAGGGTCATTGTAGGTTGCAGAAGGTAGAAGGTCTGGCTTCTGTAATGGCTTTCCCGCTGAACATGGGTGTTGACTGGTCTGTCCATACTCCCAGTCTGCCTCTCTCTTTCCCTGGTAGGGTGTGTCTCTGGGGAAGCTGAGCTCCAGAATACATTGGTGGAGTCTTCAATCCAGGGAAGCCTGGCCAGCATCCTGATGGCATCTGGAACATGGTGACTGAAAAGATAGTTAACATACGAAGCCAAACAAATTGTTCAGCAATCATGGACCCAAAGCTCAGAATAGTGGAGAGGAAGTGTTAGGGAGGTACTCACTGCAAACTCTAGTGTACTTCTGCTTTCAGGAATATATTTTGCTGTAGTTTATAGATACATGTGAAGATATGCTCTCTCTCACAGAAACTGGTGTATATCTAGGTTTTGGGACTTTGTTAGAAAGTGAACCACCTGAGATGAAATTAGAGTATACTATGAAAGGAAAGGTCTCACCCGAGTAATGAAGCTGAAGGGTTGTCATTCCACACATGAATTCTCTGGACACAGTCTGAAGTGAAGCATGTTGAGGTGGCAATCATTGCGTTGGTTAGGTTGTGATCGGTGGATGCAATATTATTTGATATGGATTGGGAGAGGCATACGGGAAAGTGGGCCCTATCCAAGGGTTCCAGGACTGGGGGAAGTAGGGGCTCTATAGTGGAGATGTGAGGTTCCTGCTGTCTTAGGGTTCAAAAAGACAATGGATAGTTAATGTTATCATCACATTATTTGGTAATTGGGTTAACTTTGAAAAGTCCCTTTTGTTAGGGTTTGCTGTACAGTACCCAGTATCTTGTATATAGTTGTGCTATTGTTTGCTTCTGATCTACTTGGTCTAGGCTTTTGATAGAGTCCGCATATCAAATACACAGCCTATATATTAAAAAGTTTCAGTTTGTGTTTTGAAAAACTTTGAGACATACAATTGATTTTCCACCTCTCAAATTAATTAACTAGTGATTTATATGTCTACATTTTGCTAGGAGTGTACATAAACACCATTCCCACCACCAAAAGACTGTGACCCATCCCTCCCACCCACTCCCACCCCCCACTGGCCCAGGAAGCAGCATGTCTACCCCTCACCACAGTGTTTTTACTTTGGTGCCCTACTTACAATTTGATAAGGTCCTGCTTTTAGTTTTCCTTTCAGATCTTCTTCCTCAACTTCTGTTGATGAGTGGGATCATCCCATACTCATCTTTATCTTTCTGACTTAGCTCACTTAACATAATTCCTTCTAGCTCTGTCCAAGATGGGTCAGAGAAGGTGGGTTCATTGTTCTTGATAGCTGCATAGTATTCCATTGTGTATATATACCACAGCTTTCTCAGCCACTCATCTGTTGTTGGTCACCTGGGTTGTGTTGTTGTAGTGGTCAGGTGTTGCGCTGTACCACGGAGAAGAGAGTGGACGTCCAGAGCTAAGGGGTACACAAATCTTTATTATAGGATGGGGGGTGGTGGCTCAGGCCACGTGGATTCAGCCAACAATGGCCATCCCCACTACCTGACCATGAGGCAAGAGAAGGGAGAGAGATCTGAGAGAGGGGGAGCTGAGAGCCCAGAGAGGGGGGATGAGGGGTATTTTTATTGGGTGACAACCAGGGGTGACGTGTGGGGCCAGGATTTGTTGAAGGGCGCACTGCTAGGATTTCGCAGGGCATGGTAAAACCTGGGGGCAGAGACTGCATCAGAATAATTCCTCAGCAACATCTCCTCCTATCCGTTTATATCTAAATGGATACAGTAAAGAAAAATGGAATGGAGCAGGCTTAAATGTTTTTAAGGAATGCTGTGCTCAAGTGGTAAGATGTAGGACTTTCTGTGGAGGAGGGAAGGCTTAAATGGCTGCCAACCTTGTGAGATTTATGCGTCCTCCGGTGCTCAACCCCTCTTTAGAGAGAGACTTAGCTGGAAAGACTCATCTCATAGGTTTAAGCGCAGCCTGCTCAACCATCTCTTCACAACATCTCTACATCTTTTCTATCTTTCTATCTATTAATAGCATAAGATGGTTCAAAGTCTGTAAAAGACTATCATGGAGCAGAAACCTTTTGGGCATAAACCTAAATGATATAACAAAACAGGAAGGGACAAGTAGGGGAGTAGTAAAAGCCAGTGTGAAGTGAAGGGAAGGACTGGTGTGTAAAGGAACATTCCCTGCTTGGGGGGGGGAAGGGGCAAGGGTACATAATGAGGGGGAGGCGGGATGACATAACCCACCAAACAAGGGGTTATTTGGCATTGTATAGTCCTCAAGGCAACAGTCTGTAAAGTCTATGAATTACTCAGGATCAGTCTATAAAAAACCAGCAGGGTGAAGGGAAATAAGCTGTTTTAAAATTGTGTAAAATGTCTATAGGGTATGTCAGAAAGTCCGATACAAGTCTTAGTCCAAAGTAGATGGCTAGGGGACCCGGAAGCTCAGGCTAAGCTGACACCGGGGCGGCAGGGTCAGGGGGCGGGGTCAGGGACAAGGATGCCTCAGGGAAGCTGAATCCTGGGTGGCAGGGGGCAGGGTCAGGGACTCGGAAGCCTCAGGGGGAGCTGAAACCGGAGCGGCAGGGGGGCAGGGGGCGGGGTCAGAGGAGGAGCATCTGAACATGTACATGTCTATGGGAACAGGATTTTTGGGTCTAGCCTCTGATTGCTTAGGATGTCTAAGTCTTAAGCACATGTGCTTTAACTCTCATATCTCAGCCTCAAGGTCACTTATCCTCATGGTGGACCACATTGTACATATCTTGTAAGTCATGATTATGGCTATGAGAACCCATGGTGTAGCAAAAATTAAACCTTCTCTGAGAGCATGAATCTGTCCCAGGACAGAAGGAGATAATGACTGGTACACCTCCTCATAAAATGAAAAATTTCCCATGGTGAAGGGAAACGCGGGGCCACTGAGGTGGGCGGATGCCACTTACCTGTGTCTGGGCGGCTTTCAGGGACCTCAGGCCAGGCAACCCAGCAGGGCATGGGCACGGAACAGGATGGGCACCAGATGTTGTTGTAGCGGTCAGGTGTTGGGCTGCACTGCGGAGAAGAGAGTGGATGTCCGGAGCAAAGGGGTACACAAATCTTTATTATAAGATGGGGGTGGTGGCTCAGGCCACGTGGAGTCAGCCAACAATGGCCTTACCCACTACCTGACCACGGGGAGAGAGAAGGGAGCGAGATCTGAGAGAGGGGGAGCTGAGAGCCCAGAGAGGGGGGGTGAGGGGGCTTTTTATTCAGCGACAACCAGGGGTGACATGTGGAGCCAGGATTGGTTGAAAGAGGCACTGCTAGGATTTTGCGGGGCGTAGTAAATCCTGGGGGTAGAGACTGCATCAGAATAATTCCTCAGCAACAGGGTTGCATCCAGGTTTTAGCTATTATGAATTGTGCTGCTATGAACATAGGAGTACACACCTCTTTTTGGTTGGGTGTTATGGAGTCCTTGGGGAATAACCCCAGAAGAGGAATTCCTGGATCATATGGAAGGTCCATGGATAGCCTTCTGAGAGTTTTCCAGACTGCTCTCCACAGAGGCTGTACCAACTTACATTCCCAACAGCAATGTAAAAGGGTTCCTCTGTCCCCACAACCTCTCCAGCATTTGTTACTGCTGTCCTTTTTCATGTATGCCATTCTTACAGGAGTGAGGTGGTATCTTAGTGTTGTCTTAATTTGCATTTCTCTGACAATCAGTGACCTAGAGCAGTTTTTCATATGTTTGTTAGCCTTTAGGATCTCCTCTGTAGTGAATGTTTTGTTCATATCCTCTTCCCATTTTTGGATGGGGTCATTTGTTTTTTTGGTGCTAAGTTTGCCTGAGCTCTTTATATATTTTGGTGATTAGTTTCTTGTCTGTTGTATGGCATGTGAAGATCTTCTCCCATTCTGTGAGGGGTCTCTTTGTTTGTTTATAGTTTCTTTGGATGTGGAGAAGCTTTTCAATTTGATGTAGTCCCGTTGGTTTGTTTCTGATTTAGTCTTCCTTGCAATTGGGTTTGATTCATTAAAGATGTCCTTGAGGTGTATGTGGGAAAGTGTTTTACCAATGTTTTCCTCTAAGTATTTGATTGTTTCTGGTCTGACATCTAGGTCTTTGATCCATTTGGAGTTGATTTTTGTTTCTGGTGAGATAAAGTGGTTCAATTTCATTCTTCTGCATATTACAACCCAGTTTGACCAGCACCGTTTATTGAAGAGAGCCTTCTTATTCCATTTAATCCTTTGGGCCCCCTTATCAAAGATTAGATGTCCATAGGTGTGGGAATTTATTTTTGGGCTTTCAATTCTGTTCCACTGGTCTGTGTGCCTATTTTTGTTCCAGTACCATGCTGTTTTGATGATGATGGCTTTGTAATATAGTTTAAGGGCTGGGAGTATGATGCCTCCATTTCTGTTTCTTTTCCTCAAGATGGTTTTGGCATTTCTAGGTGTTTTCAGGCTCCAGATAAATGATTGTAGTGTTTGTTCTATTCTCTTAAAGAAGCTTGGTGGAACTTTGATGGGTATTGTATTAAATTTGTATATGGCTCTGGGGAGAATATTCATTTTGATGATATTTATTTTTCCAATCCATGAGTACGATGTTGGCCGTAGGTTTGCTATATATAGACTCCACTATCTTGAAGAATTTCCCATCTATTCCCATTTTTTGTACAGTTTGAGCATGAATGTGTGTTGGATTTTGTCAAAGGCTTTCTCTGCATCTATTGAGATAATCATGTGGTTTTTGGCTTTGCTTTTATTGATGTGATGAATGACATTGATTGACTTATGGATGTTGAACCAACCTTGCATTCCTGGGATGAATCTCACTTGGTCATGATGAAAAATCTTTTTGATACGTTGCTGTATCTGGTTGGCCAAGATCTTGTTTAATATTTTGGCATCTATGTTCATCAGCGATATTGGTCTGTAGTTTTACTTTTTTGTTCTGTCCCTATCAGCTTTTGGTATCAGGGTGATGTTGGCTTCATAGAAGGTGGAAGGGAGTATTCCTGTTTCTTCAATCTTATGGAAAAGCTTAAGATGTATGTGTACTAACTGTTTCCTGAAAGTTTTGTAGAATTCAATTGTGAAGCCATCTGGTCCAGGACTTTTGTTGTTGGGGAGATTCTTAATAACGGCTTCATTTTTTTTGTCTGTGACTGGTGAATTTAGATTTTGTAGATCTTCTTGGTTCAGTTTTGCAAGGGCATATGCTTCTGGGAATTGTTCCATTTCTTCCAGATTCTCTAGCTTGGTGGCGTATAGTTCTTTATAGAAGTTTTGCAGGATTTTCTATATTTCTGTGGGGTCAGTTGTGATATTTCCTCCATCGTTTACAATTATATTAATTTGAGTCTTCTCTCTTTTTTGTTTGGTGAGTCTGGCTAGGGGTTTGTCAATTTTGTTTAATCTTTCAAAGAACCAACATTTGGCTTCATTGATCTTTTGCATGGTTCTTTTATTTTCGATGTTGTTTATTTCTGCTCTAACTTTAGTGATTTCTGTCCTTCTGGTTGCTTTAGGGTTCTTTTGTTCCTCTTCTTCTAAGTCCTTGATGTGTGCAATAAGGTCATTCATTTGAGCTTCTTCTTGGTGTTTAATATGTAATTGTATGGCTATAAGTTTCCCTCTCAGTACTGCTTTAGCTGTGTCCCAAATATTTTGATAGATTGTGTCTTCATTTTCATTTGTTTCCAGGAACATTTGAATTTCCTCCTTGAGCGAGTCTCTGACCCAGTCGTTCTTAAGGAGCATATTGTTTAGTTTCCAAATTCTGTGACTTTTAATAATTTTCTGTTTGTTGTTAAATATTAGTTTTACTCCACTGTGGTCTGAGAAAATACTTGGGATGATTCAATGCTCTTGAATTTATTGATGCTGTCTTTGTGGCCCTACATGTGGTCTTACCTTGAGTATGTGTTATGTGGATTTGAAAAGAAGGTGTATTCCAGTTTTGGGGGGTGAAGGACTCTGAAATTATCCAAGAGGTCTAGTCTGTCAATCTCTTCATTCAATTATCTTGTATCTTTATTGGTTCTCTGCTTTGTTGATCTGTCTAAGTGTGAGAGTGGTGTATTGAAGTCCCCCACTATTATTGTATTACTATTGATGTATTTTTGAAATTCTTTCAGTAGGTGCTTAATGTATTTAGATGGTCCCTCATTGGGTGCATAGATGTTAATAATTGTTAAGTCTTCTTGGCTGATTGGTCCTCTAATCATTATGTAATGATTATCTATCTTTTATTACTTTATTTAATTTAGAATCTATCGTGTCTGAGATGAGAATGGCTGTTCCTGCCCTTTTTTGTGGTCCGTTAGCCTGTATGATAGTTTTCCATCCTTTCACTTTAGGTCTGTGTTTATCTTGTTGTGACAGATGGGATTCTTGCAAGCAGCATATGGTTGGGCTATGTTTTCTGATCCATCCCCCCACCCTGTGCCTTTTGATGGGTGAGTTTAAGCCATTAACGTTTATTGATATTATGGATTTAATGTATTGTAGTGCTATTGTTCAAAAAAATTTGTTTGCTCTGATATATTGCCAGTAATATAGTGATGTTCTTGTTTATAAGAGGTCTTTTAGAACCTCTTTCAGGGCTGGCTTGGTGATGGTTGTCTCCTTTAACTGTTGTTTGTCTAAGAAGGTTTTGATCCCTCCATCTAGCTTGAATGAAAGTCTAGCAGGATATATTATCCTTGTTTGAAACCCTTTTTCATTCAGGGCTCTATAGATATCTTGGCACTCCCTTCTGGCTTTTAGAGTTTGAGTGGAGAAGTCTGCAGATAATCTTATGGGTTTTCCCTTGTATGTGACTTTTTGTTTCTCTCTTGCAGCCTTTAGGATCCTTTCTTTATCCTTACTTCTTCTCATTGTGACTATGATGTGTCTTGGTGTCTTCAGGTCTGGGTTGATTCTGTTTGGTACTCTCTGGGCCTCTTGAATCTTGATATCCTTTCTGTTATTCAGGTCTGGAAGTTTTCTTCTATTATTTCCTCTAATATGTTTGCTTCCCTTTCCTCTCTTACTTCCTCAGGCAGGCCAATTATACGAATGTTACTTCTTTTGAGATCATCCCATATGTCTCTGTTGTTGTTTTCAGTGTCTCCCAATCTCTTTTTAAGCTCTTTCACCTCTTTCTTAGTTTTCTCTAACTCATCCTCTGTCTGACTAATTCTGTTTTCTGCTTCTGTTAGTCTGCTTTCCCTTGCCTCATCTTCTTTCTTCATTACAGCTATTTCAGCTTTCAGTTCTCTAATTGCCTCAAGATAATCAGTATTTTCCTTGGGGGTCTCAACTGTTGTTTCCCTAATACTGCCATTCCTTTCCTCCAATGTTGTTTTCATTTCTGTGATTAATAAGTTCATTAATGCGTGCATACTTTTCTTATCTATGGTTACTTCTGGCTGATTTGTAGTTTCTTCTGGGCTCTTGTCTTCATTCATTGGAGTAGCAGTTTTATTTGTTTTTCATCTACACATTTTTTTGATTTACATGTTTCTTTTTTTTATATGTTCTGTTGTTCCTCAGTTGTTGTGTCTTGAGTAAAAGCAACACTGTACTAAATACCTTTATGACAATTGCACTCACCAACCTCATGAATTACAGTAGCAACTGAAGCATGTATTGAAGCAGTTTAATTGTTACCATTTAGCGAAACAATTTCTCCAGTCCATGAAAAAATAGTAACCAAATCCCAGTGAATAAGAAAGAGAAATGACAGAAGGGATAGCAAGAATAGTCATTTATGCAAATCTACTATCCACTGTATATTCTAGGGGTAACAAGAGGGGGAAGGGAACTAGAGCAGAGATACACACATAGAGAGTCCACTCTGAGTCAGATTTCTTCCCTAAAATAATTCACAAATTCAGAAAGGCAAAGAAGAAGGAAGAAGTATATGACAAGATAAAAAAAAAGAAAAAGAAAGAAGGGACAAGAGATAGAAAATGGAAAAGATAAGAAAAAGCTGTAATTAAAGAGCAGTCAAAGGAAAGGTTTTTTGATTACTTTATTTTTAATTTAATTTAATTTTTTGATTAGTAGGAGGGGGATCGAGGGGAGAGTCTGTAGAGGAGGTAGGATTAAGCAACCAAGTTACTCCCACAATAGATAAGATGCCCACTACCCTAGCACTGAAGTACATGCTAAGAGTTAATTCTGATCAACCTAAAGGGGTGGAAAGATATATGCCTTTATATAATATTAATAGTAAAATAGAGCAGGGTAAAAAAAATAAATAAAAACCCTGTCCCAGATTACCTCAAACCTTGTGATCAGAGGCAGCTGATTGTTAAGAATGAGAAAAAAAAAACTCAGGACTAGACAAGGATAGCTGAAATAGACAGTCATGCAAATCTACTACCCACTGTATATTCTAGTAGTGGCTAAAGGAGGAAGGGAAGTTGAGCAGAGACACTCGCAGTAAGAGTCCACACTGAGTCAAAATTCTTCCACCAAATAATTCCCAAATGTGTATCAGTGAATTAAAAAAAGCACACTGTTTGGTGGTGTGGGGGCTGGGGGCTGTGGCTTTGGAAGCTGTAGGACTAAGGAAGAAAGGATGACAAGAATTAGAAAAAGAAAAAAAGAGAGAGAGAAAAAAAGAAAAAGATAAGAAAAAGAACAGTCCTAAAAGAGCAGTGAAAGGAAAGGGTTTTTTAAAATTTATTTATTTTTAATTATTTAATTAGCTATACAGGGTGATGTGTGGGGGGTTGGCTACTTAGAAAGAAAAAAGGCCAGATGTTTCAGAAGGGTATAGACTTAGAATGAATGATACTCCCTGGTAGGACAGGAATTTGGTAAATAAAGAGGCTCCTAGCAGGGGAGCCTTCTAGGAGATGGTCCCCAGGGACTGGTTATAGGGGGGGGGGCAAGAGGGAGGAGCTATGCTTAAAAATTAAAAGGAAAAAAAATTTCCCCTTTTTTCCTACTCTAATTCTTAACCCAAATTAAGTTATAGTCACCTCCTTGGTATCTCCGCTAGGACCCCTTATTGACTGGCCTACTAAAGGCAGAAAATCCTACCGTTTCCAGGAGATGTGGTCATAGCTCAAGCCACTAGCAGCTTCTCAGTCTGCCATCTTCCGGGAACCCCCTCTTTTCTTTTCTTTTGGCTTTTTTTTTGAACTGGAGATGTTGCTCAGCTAACTGGTTATGATTAAACTGCATCAATCATTGTTTGAGATGTTATTATTGCACTTTGTGAGATTTGTGACTTCATTTGTGAAAAGACTTTAGTTTATCATGACTTGTACTCACCACACAGTAACTGTCAGGACAGAAAAATACAACCCACATCGATAAAAATAAAAGGTTATATCTAGAGCAAATATAGTGGCTACCACAATGAATCAGGACATGAGCCCAGAAGAAACTCCTAATAATTCATAAGACACTATAAATAAGATTATCTAAATATTAATTGCAGAAATGAGGACAAATTTTGAGAAAAAGGCAATCAGATATATGGAAAAAAAACAGATGAGACTCTCAAAGAAAATAGTAGCTATCTCGAGGTAATTAGAGAACTGAAATCTGAAATAGCTGAGCAAAAGGCCAAGTAGCAGAACAAGCTAATACTGTAACTGAAATAAAGAAGGAAGCTGAGGGAAGGGAAAGCAGATTAACCAAAACAGAAAACAAGATTAGCCAGGCAGAGGATGAACTAAGGAAAACTAAGATAGAGGTAAAAGCTAAAATAAGAGATTGGGAGACACTAAAAACAACAACAGAGACATATGGGATGATCTCAAAAGAAGTAATATTCACATGATTAGCCTACCAGAGGAAGAAAGAGAGGAAGGATAATTATACATCCTAGAGGAAACAATAGAAGAAAATTTCCCAGATGAAAACAACAGAAAAAGGATATTAAGATTCAAGAGGCCCAGAGAGTCTCAAATAGAATCAACCCAGACTTGAATACAGGAAGACACATTAGCCTTACAATTGAAAAAAGGTAAAGATAAAGAAGGGATCCTAAAGAGTGCAAGAAAAAAAAAAGTCACATAAAGGGGAAAACCCATAAGACTATGAGGAGTCTTCTCCACTCAAACTATAAAAGCTAGAATATAATGGCAAGATATCTACTGAGCTCTCATTGAAAAAATGGTTTCAATCAAGGATAATATATGTAGCTAGACTTTCATTCATACTACATGGAGGGATGAAAAACTTTTCAGACAGGCAGCAGATAGAGGAGGCCACCATCATGAAACCTGCCCTGAAATAAGTTCTAAAAGAACTTTATAAACAAGAACATCCTAAAATAGTTACAGTATACTAGACTTCCTGGATTCTTCAGAGTTCTTCACCCCCCAAAACTGGAGGTCTTCACACAAAAAGTCTGGAATATACATTCTTTTCAAATCCACATCATGGATAGACTGCATGTTAGACCACAAAGACAGTATCAGTAAGTTGAAGAACATTGAAATCATCCCAAGAACCTTCACAGACCACGGTGGAGTAAATGCTAACACTTAACAACAAACAGAAAATTACTAAAATTCAAAAAAAAAAATTAGGAACTCAACAACATACTGCTTAATAATCACTGGGTTAAAGAACAAGAAATTCAAATGTTCTTTGAAAAATATGAAAATGAAAAAGAAGACACAAGATATTAACATATTATAGCCCTCCTATCCACTCTGACACCATTATCTCAAACAATATTCTCATTCAACCTCAGGCTAGCTACTAAACTCAAGCAAAACTACTACTGTTGTATGCCCATAGGAACATGCTTAAAATATTTCTCCTAGCTTTCTTCTACCTTAAAATCCCTAATCTCATCTGCTCTGACTCTACTTTCTGGTTCCTATTCATTAACCATCTTGTCTCAGTTTAGGTAATGCCACCTTCCAGACACCACACTGCAGATGATAGCATGACTCCACCCTGACTTCTATGGACAGATGATCTCACCAATGTATCCTGGACCATGACATGTCCAAAGTCTTCTCTACAAGGGGGAGAAGTGATAGGATGAAGATAAGAGGACTCTGCCCTCCAGCTCCATCAGCACCCAGGGACAAGAAGGAAAAGGAGAGGGACATATGGAGGAAGTTATGATGTTATTAATGGCCTAGAGGGAAATAGAGGACTCCATCAGAAAAAGAAGGGGCAACTATATAAAAAAGTGGACAGATAGTTGTAGAGAAGATGGTTGGCCCATGTCTACAACCTCAAGGGGAACTGTGGTGGATTTAAGTGGGGAGAGTGAAGATTCAGAACAGAACTCTGGTTGTAATAATGGTATGGATTCAAAGCCCTGTCGACACAAAAATCTATAATACAAAAATATACTAAATAAAAATAACTTGAAAAAAAGCAAAAAAATAAATAATACTCAACCTATATCTGCATCCACCATAGAACTTCTGTAGTTTCCAAGGGGGGAAATGGGTATACAATATTCTGGTGGTTGGAATAGAGGGAAATTATATTCTTGTTATGTCAAAATTTTGTGGATCAATATTAAGTTACTAATACACTTAAATATAATAATAAACACTAGATATCATAAAAATGATATGGGTATATGTTGGTATGTTCCCTTCCCCCCTACCTCTGAGAAGAATTGGTTTTCCCCTTGCTAGTTTCGTGTCCGCTTTCTCCCAGCCCCCTATGCTAAGGAAGGGCAGAGTCCCAGCAGCAGCGGCGGAGAGAGGATGATGGAGAAAAGCACATGGTGTGGTGATTTGCTCGTTCGTGAATAAAGATTAAACTGCGTTCTCAGCCCAGCTGTGTGTCTCTGGTCGTCTCTGTTACCTGCCTGTGAAGCCAGCCTGGATAAAACAACATATGGCACCTACAACATGGGAACGGACCTGCACATCTCTCAGATAAGTGAAGACAATTTGGCTACCTATGCACTATGGCTTTCTCTTCTGCTTGTGAAGAGATCTCCAAAGGCACCTGCCCTTTCTTCATGAGACTGTTTTGCTGTTTCTGGGACATTTATCTCTGGACCACTCTGTGGTTTCTGCCCAACGCTAGCCCGCAGGAGCCCAACGCCAGCCCATATAAGCCGGCTTTCCGCCGTGTGGCGCGGGGCACTAGGCATGGGCTCCCTCCATGCTGCTCGGCCACTGTGAGCAGGGCAGCAGACATGGCAGGGCCATGGGGCAGGGCCGTGGCAGCCTATCATGGCCGCCACCCCGGAGCACCTCTGCCCACGCCTTCTGCATGGCTGGCCCGCCTGCCCTCATGCTATAAAGTCTGGACAGATCCTGGACCACCTGGAGACCGAGGGTTCCCTGCTGAAACTGGGCCCCCTGGCTGAGATCTCCAGCTTGGGTATGAAGGCAGACAAGCTAGAATATGCAGAGATTCGTGCAGAGATCTCAACCTAAAATTCCTAGAAGTGAAGCTGCCCAAGAGGCCACCGCTGGACAATGCACTCCCAGAATGGCTAAGACAGTATAGATCTAAATTTGGGGTTAAAATGACATGTCTTTGTAACAAAAGTTTCTCTCCTTGTGTATTGAAGACCATGTGTATGTGTGTGTTTAAAGTTTGGTAACATTAACTTTAAGGTTAAGAATATAACTTTAAGGCTAAATTCTTACCAGGCAAAGTTAAATGAAAACGGTTTTCAATGTAATTCTCATAAAGATAAAATTAACTTACATTTAAAGTCTGAGGTAAAAATTAGTTAACAATCAATATATTTTAACTAAGTTGGTCTAAACAAAGCCTGCACACACCTAGGATGTGTCTCCATCTTAAATGGGTGTAACAAAAGGTTAAATAGACTTGTTGATATGTAAAACTCGATTACCTTCCCTATTAGAAATGGTAGATTACACAATGGCTATGCTAATGATACTCATGCCTGAGGTTTTCTTTCCTTGATGCTCATGTTTACCTTTTCACATTCTATTGTTTAAACTTTAACTAACCTTAAAATCATTCTAAAAAAGACTTCTAATTGTAATAGTTATCAATTGTGATAAACTTCTAACCTGCTACAAGTTTGTTTCATAGTAAGTAAATTGAAGCTGTCAAATTCTCTACAGAAAAGCAGAATTCCGGCAGTGGACCTTCCTCATACAACACTTCACCCCCTGGCATTCTTCTGTGGACATCTGCTTTCTACTGGCACTCCTTTTGGACTCACTGGTACACCCTTAGACACTTTGCACAAAAGTGCAAAAGTGCTGCTATATTTCTCAAACACTGACTGCAGCCAGCTGCCTTTGGGAGTCTAGGGCGTTCCCCACCCCTCATGATATAAAATGCCCATCGAGGCAAGTATGCCCCCCAGAGGCAGGAAATTTTTTTTAAGCTGATAAAGTTTTGCCCACAGAGGCAAAAAAAATGCCCCCTTCAGGCCCTCCCTTGGTAGCACACTGGTTCTTGTTACTTGCTTACATGTTTCTCCATGTTAGTGCCAGTTTCTTTTTTGAAAATGCCTGTACGATATAGGTGTTCACCCCATACCCCTGATACTGTGGTCATTTAGTTAAAAACAGAAGGGGGAATTGTTGGTATGTTCCCTTCCCCCTGACCTCTGAGAAGAATTGGTTTGCCCCTTGCTAGTTTCGTGCCCCACTTTCTCCCCACCCCCTGTGCTAAGGATGGGAAGAGTCCCAGCAGCAGTAGCAGAGAGAGGATGATGGAGAAAAGCACATGGTGTGGTGATTTGCCTGTTCGTGAATAAAGATTAAACTGCGTTCTCAGCCCAGCGGTGTCTCTGGTCGTCTCTGTTACCCGCCCTTGAAGCCAGCCCGGATAAAACAACAGATATATATATGAAACTTATAAAACAATCCAGCCACTTGTTTTTAAATTTTATTTATAAACTGTAAATATTAATAGGATAAGAGGGGTACATATCCACACAATTTCCGCTACCAGAACTCCATATCCAATACCCTCCCTTGATAGTTTTTCTGAGAGTATGGACCTAATATCAGTATGGGATGCAGAAGGTAGAAGTTCTGGCTTCTTTTAAATATTCTCCACTGAACATGGGCAATGGCAGGTCAATCCATACTAACCTGCCTGTCTCTCTATTTCCCTAGTAGGGCAGGGATAGGAGGGAAAGGATTCCAGAACACATGATGGGGTCCTCAGCACAGCAAAGGCAGGTTGGCATTGTGGTATCCATCATCTGGTCGATGAAAATGAGTTAAGATATAAAGCAGGACAAATTGTTGACTAGTCATGAACCTAAAGGCAAGAATATTGCAGATAAATATTTGTGGTCTCTACTTTCATAAAATCTACTAGATCTCTTCTGAGTATATTCCAGAGGGTCCATGACTTTACTAGTTTGTGCCTGAGCCTGACATGTAATATGCAGGTGAACCCATGTTTTCTGGGGAAATGTCATAGTTGAAACAGGTTTTCTGGGGAGATGTCATAGTTGAAACAAGGACTAGAAAGCTAGGTCAGGGAAGAGAGTAGCTCCCAAATATGGGGAAAGTATATAAATATTTTTAACTCTAAATCCCATCAATTTGAACTGGGGTCTATCTTTCATTAAGTGGCATAATGTCACCTCAGATCTAAAGGGATTCAGATGTCTCATCAGCTCCTAAGCAGAATATGGGCCCCAGGTCATATCAAATTGATGGTGTTTACAGTCAACACTATTTATACACCTTTCACGTATTTGGGAGCTACTCTCTTCTCTAATCCAGCTTTCTGGTCCTTTTTCCAGCCATGACGTCATCTCTGCAGACAATAACTTGGGTCCACCTACATATCAAATATCAGGCTCAGAAAATAAAATACAATAAAAAAATAAAACTAGTGTAGTCTTGTGCCCATTAGAATATAACTTAAATAGGCCTACTAACTACAAAATGAAGACCCCCCCCCCAAAAAAAAAAAAAAAAAACCTCTTCAGATGAACTATTTCAGCATTTAGGGTCATGATTAGTCAAAAATTTGTTTGGCCCTATATGTTAACTCTCTTTTCAGCCACCAGGTTCCAGATACTAACATGATGCCAAACAGACTTCCCTGGGCAGATTACCCCACAAATGTGTCCTGGAGCCTTGCTTCCCCAGAACCCCGATCAACTAGGGAAAAGGAGAGACAGGCTGGGAGTATGGATCAACCTGTCACTGCTCATGTTCAGTGGGTAAGCAATTACAGAAGCCAGGCATTCCACCATCTGCACCCCATAATGACCCTGGGTCCATACTTCCAGAGTTTTAAAGAATAAGAAAGCTGTCAGGGAATGGGATGGTATATGGAGTTCTGGTCGTGGGAATTGTGTGGAGTGGTACCTCTCTTATCCTATTATTTTTGTCAGTATTTCCTTTTATAAATACAAATTAAAAAGAAGATGTGTGCCACCGGAAATGGAGCTAAGGAATCTTATATGTCTCACCAGAATAATGAAGCTGGAGGGTTGATATTCCATGCCTGACATCCCTGAACTCAGCCAAAACGTAACATTTTGAGGTGGTACTGGTTGTTTTACTTAGGTTGGGATTAGCAGATGCTGTGATAGTTGATATGAATTGAGAGATCCATAAATAAAAGTGAGCCCTGCCCTAGAGGTTCCAGGAATGTGAGATGTATGGGCTTTGTAGAGAAAAGGCAAGGTTCCTACTGTCTTAGATTTTAAGAAGGCAATATATAGATATTTCTATAACCAAATTATTTGGCAATTATATTAACTTTGAAAATCCATTACCCAGCATTTTCTGTATTATACAAGACCTCACCATAATTTATTTCCTTTAATGCTATTTACATATCTCTATCTTATAAAGTAACACTATCAGTTGTTTCTGTTCCCTTTGGTCTAAGCTTTTAGAAGATTTAATATTTCAAAGAACAAACCATTATTAGAAATGTATTAACAATTGGAGTGCACTGTTAAAATTCAATCTGATTACCTATTTGAAGTTTCTTTTGTCTTTTGTTTAGCTTTACCAGAGAATTTCTCAGCTGTGTTTCTGGTTTATGGTGGTGTGGGTGATTAACTTGAATCTTCATAGCTTCAGGCATGAGATTTATTTGCATAAGCATTACACTATCTATCCCTGCCCTTTATCCAATATTTGCATAATTTTCCATATGAAAATTACATCTCAACATATGTAAATCAAAAAATTAATTATAAAAATAAGTATTTATAAATGTGAAAGATAATGTATTTTAGTTTACTATAACTGAGTACATAAATTTTAAGGTATTTATTTATTTGTTTATGTACTTATTTATTTTGCCTCCAGTGTTATCACTGGGGCTCAGTGCCTGCTCTACAAATCCACTGCTCCTGACGGATGTTTTTTTGTTGTTGTTGCCCTTGTTGTTGTATGGGACAGTGAGAATTCCAGGGTTATGGGGAGACAGAGAGGAGGAGAGAAAGACACCTATACACAATGCTTCACAACTTATGAGGCTACCCCTCTACAGATGAAGAGCCAGGGCTAGAACTGGAATGCTTACATAGATCCTTTTGATTCATGCCATGTGCACTTCTGTGCAGGTGGTAACATGGGTGCAGTTGGTAACCTTGCCTTCTGTACAGGTGATAACCTGGTCTCCATAATTTATATTTCAATTTATTTATGAAAAATTAATGGCTTATAGTTAAAAGTAATATAAAATGATGTAGTTTGTACATGTGTAACATTTATTGGATTTCCTCATAAAAATTCAAGCTTCTCCTCCCATCACTTACAGGAGATGAACCCTCCCCCTTTCCTCAGAATCCTTTAATTTCGGGCAATACATCAACTCCAGTCCAAATTCTGCTTCGTTTTTCCCTTTCTGATCTAGTTTTTCAATATATATATCTATATGAGTGAGAAAATCTCATATGCTTTCTTTGGTTTCTGGCTGCTATCACTTAACATAATTCATTCAAATTCCATCCAAAATGATGAGAAGTTGAATTCACCATTTTTAATAGCTGAGTAGAATTCCATTTCACAACTTGCTCAGCCAGTCATCTGTTGTTGGTAACTCGGGCTGCTTCCAGGTTTTTGCTATTACAAATTGAGCTGCTATGAACATGGATATAAGCAAATGTTTTTGGATGGGTGTGTTTGCTTCATTGGGGTATATCCACAGGAGAGGAATTGCAGGGCCATAGGGGAGGTAAACTTCTAAAGCTTCTGAGAGTTTTCCAGACTGATCTCGACACAACAAGGGTTGGATCAATTCACATTCCCACTAGCAGGTCAGGATGGTTCCTTTGACCCCTACAACCTCTCCAGAATTTGTTGCTACTACTTTTTCTGGTGCATGACATTCTTACAGGAGTGAAGAGGTATCTCTGACAATCAATGACTTGGAATGTTTTTTTTTTCCATATTTGTTAGCCCTTGGGATTTCTTATATTATGAATATTATTTCATATTCTCTCTATTTTTGGATATGATTATTTGTTGTCTTGTTTCTGGGATATTACCCTCTTATCTGATGTATGGCATGCAAATATCTTTTCCCATTCTGTAAGAGGTCTTTTTGTTTGGTTAGTGATATCTTTTTCTCTGCAGAAGCTGTTTAATTTGATGTATTCCATTGGTTTATTTTTGTTTTAATCCTTTATGTAATTGGATCTTTATCATTGATGATGACTTTAAAATTTAGACTGAAAGATTTTTGCAATATTTTTCTCTAAGTATTTGATATTTTCTGGTCTAAGATCCAAATCCTTCATCTATTTGGCATTTACTTTTGTGTTTGGTGAAATATAGTGGTTGAGTTTCATTCTTATGTAGTTTTAACCCATTTTTCAACACTATTTCTTGAAGAGACTCTCCTTTCCATATTAGATAATATGGGCACTTTTGTCAAAGATAATAAGTGTGGGGGCTTACTTCTGGGCTCTCAATTTGTTCAACTGGTCAGTGTGTGTTTACTTATGTTCCAGTACCAAGCAATTTTTATTTCAATGGCCCTATAATACAACTTAAGATCTGGGAGTATGATGCATCCAATTCTGTTCTTTCTTCTCAAGATAGCTTTGGTAATTATAGTTCTTTTGTTGTTCCAGCTAAACATTTGTAGCTTTTGTTCTATTCTCCTATAAAATTTGGATGATGTTTTTATGTATATGTCATTCAATTTGTGTATGGATCTCAGTATATACAATTTAGTGGTGTTTACTCTTCCAACTATAAACATTGAATGTTTTTCCACTTCTCTGTGTCTTTTTTCTATTTCTTAGAATAATGAATCATAATTTTTAGTATATAGATTTTTCTGTTCTTTTGTTATGTTTATTTATACACATTTTATTGTTTTTGTTGCTATAGTAAAATGGATTGATTTATGAATTTGATTGATTGAATTTTCCCTCCATCTTACACATTCTTGTAATTTCCCATATGTCTGATCTCTAGTATAAAGTATTTGCTGTAGCATATTCATGTGGTCATCATATGTGCTTGCTCAAATTTGTTGTACGTGACTGGATTTAAGGCAGATACCATAAATTGTTCTTAATTTAGTGATTAAATTATTTAGCCCTCAGGAGGTAAAATGCCAAGTGAACAAAGGTGTGCTTATGAAAATGCATGTTGCTAAATATAACAATTATAAGATGCTAGTCCCATTGGTTTATTTCTGCTTTAGTCTTCCTTGCAATTGGGTTTGATTCATCAAAGATGCCCTTGAGGTTTAGGTGGGAAAGTGTTCCACCAATGTTTTCCTCTAGGTATTTGATAGTTTCTGGTCTAACATCCAGGACCTTGATCCATTTGGAGTTGATTTTTGTTTCTGGTAAGATAAGGTGGTTCAATTTCATTCTTCTGCATGTTACAACCCAGTTTTCCCAGCACCATTTATTGAAGAGAGCCTCCTTCTTTCATTTAATACTTTGGGCCCCCTTATCAAAGATTAGATATCCATAGGTGTGAGGGTTTAAATCTGGGTTTTCAATTCTGTTCCACTGGTTTGTGTGCCTATTTTTGTTTCAGTACCAGGCTATTTTGATGACAATGGCCTTGTAATATAGTTTGAGATCTGGGAGTGTGATACCTCCAGTTCTGATTCTTTTCCTCAAGATGGTTTTGGCAATTCTAGGTGTTTTCTGGTTCCAGATAAATGATTGTAGTTTTTGTTCTATTCTCTTAATGAAACATGGTGGAACTTTTATGGGTATCACATTAAATCTGTATATGGCTTTGGGGAGAATATTAATTTTGATGATATTTATTCTTCCAATCTAAGAGCATGGGATGTCTTTCCATTTCTTGGTATCAGTTTCTATTTCCTTGAATAGTGACTCATAGTTTTCAGTATACAAGTCTTTCACTTCTTTGGTCAGCTTTACTCCTAGGTATTTTATTGATTTTACAGAGACAGTGAATGGGAGTGATTTCTGGATGTCTTCTTCTTCAGATTTAGTGTTTGCATAAAGAAATGCCACTGATGTTTGTACATTGATTTGTAGCATGACAACTTGCTATATTGCCTAATAACTTCCAGTAGTTTTCTGCTGGATTCTTTAGGTTTTTATATGTATACTAACATATCATCTGCAAACAGTGAGAGCTTGACTTCTTCCCTTCCAATCTGTATTCCTTTGACTTCTTTCTCTTGCGTGATTGTTATGGCAAGAACTTCCAATATTATGTTGAAGAGTAATGGTGATAGTGGACAGCTGTGTCTAGTCCCCAATCTGAGGGGAAATGCTTTCTGCTTCTGTCCATTAGTATGATGTTGGCTGTAGGTTTGCTATATATGTATTCCACTATCTTGAGGAATTTCCCGTCTATTCCCATTTTTTGTACAGTTTGAGCATGAATGTGTGTTGGATTTTGTCAAAGGCTTTCTCTGCATCTATTGAGATTATCATGTGGTTTTTGGCTTTGCTTTTATTGATGTGGTGAATGACATTGACTGACTTATGTATGTTGAATGAGCCTTGAATTCCTGGGATAAATCCCACTTGCTCATCATGAAGAATCTTTTTTAATTAATTTATTTATTTAAGAAAGGAGACATTAACAAAATCATAGGATGGCGAGTACAACACAAAATTTCCACCACCCAATCTCCATATCCCATCCCATCCCCAGTCGCTTACCCATTCTCTATCCCTCTGGGAGCATGGACCCAGGGTCGTTGTGGGTTACAGAAGGTGGGAGGTCTGGCTTCTGTAATTGCTTCCCTGCTGAATATGGGCATTGACTGGTCAATCCATACTCTCTGTCTGCCTCTCTCCCTAGAAGGGTTGAGTCCCTTGGGAAGCTGAGCTCCAGGATGCATTGGTGGGGTCTTCAATCCAGGGAAGTCTGGACGGCATGCTGATGGCATCTGGAACCTGGTGGCTGAAAAAAGAGTTAACATACAAAGCCAAACAAATTGTTGAAGAATCATGGACCCAAAGGTTGGAATAGTGGAGATGAAGTGTTGGGGGGTACTCACTGCAAACTCTAGTGTACTACTGCTGTCAGGTATATATTTTCCCTAGTTTATGGATACCTGTGAACATATGCTCTATCTCCTGGAACATGGTGTATATCTAGGTTTGGGGACTTTGTTAGTAAGTGAACCACCTGGGATGGAATAAGAGAATACTATGAAAGGAAAGGTCTCACCCGAGTGATGAAGCTGAGGAGTTACAGTTCCACACCTGAAGTCTCTGGACAAAGTCTGAAGTAAAGCATGCTGGGGAAGAATCTTTTTGATATACTGCTGTATCCAGTTGGCCAAGATGTTGTTTAATATTTTGGCATCTATGTTCATCAGGGATATTAGTATATTGGTCTGTAGCTTTCCTTTTTTGTTGTGTCCCTATAAGCTTTTGGTATCAGGGTGATGTTGGCTTGATAGAAGGTAGAAGGGAGTGTTCCTTTTCCTTCAATCCAGTGGAAAAGCTTTAGAAGTATGGGTATTAACTATTTCCTGAAGGTTTTATATAATTTATTTGTGAAGCCATCTGGTCCAGGACTTTTGTTGTTGGGGAGATTCTTAATAATTGTTTTGATTTCTTTGTGAATGGTGCACTTAGGTTTTGTGGTTCTTCTTGGTTCAGTTTTGGAAGGGCATATGTTTCTAGGAATTCTTCCATTTCTTTCATATTTTCTAGCTTGGTGGCATATAGTTCTTCATAGAAGTTTCACATGATTTTCTGGATTTCTGTGGTGTCAATTGTGATATCCCATTGTTTTTAATTCTATGAATTTGAGTCTTATCCCTTTTTTGTTTAGTAAGTCTGGCTAGTGGTTTGTCAATCTTGTTTAATTTTTCAAAGAACCAACATTTGGCTTCACTGATCTTCTGTATGTTTCTCTTATTTTTTATTTTGTTTATTTCTGGTCTAATTTTAGTGACTTCTGTCCTTCTTGTTGCTTTAGGTTTCATTTGTTCCTCTTCTAAGTCCTTAAGGTGTGCAGTAAGGTCGTTCATTTGAGCTTTTTCTTGTTGTTTAATATGTGATTGTATGGCTATAAGTTTCCCTCTCAATACTGCTTTAGCTGTATCCTGAATATTTTAGTAGCTTGTGTTTTCATTTTTATTTGTTTCCAGGGACATTTGAATTTCTTGCTTGAGTGAGTCTCTGACCCAGTGGTTCTAAAGCATTATGTTGTTTATATTTAAAATTCTGTATCTTTTAATAATTTTCTGTTTGTTGTTAAATGTTAGTTTTATTCCACTGTGGTCTGAGAAGATACTTGGGATGATTTAAATGCTCTTGAATTTTTTGATGCTGTCTTTGTGTCCTAAAATGTGTTTTATCCTTGAGTATGTGTTGTGTGGATTTGAAAAGAATGTGTATTCCATTTTTGGGGGGTGAAGAACTCTGAAAATGTCCATTAGGTCTAGTCTGTCCAACTGCAAGGAACACTAAAACAGAAACACATCAATCAAGCTACATCAAGTTGAAAAGTTTCTGCACAGCCAAAGAAACTATCAAACAAACAAAGAGACCACTCACAGAATGGGAGAAGATCTTCACATGCCACACATCAGACAAGAGATACAAAGAGCTCAGCAAACTTAGAAACATAAAAGCAAATGACCCCATCCAAAAATGAGCAGAGTATATGAACAAGACATTAACTTCAGAGAAGATCCAAAAGGCTAACAAAGATAGGAAAAACTGTTCCAGGTGACTGATAGAGAAATGCAAATAAAGACATCACTGAGATACAACCTCACTTCTGTGAGAATGGCATACATCACAAAGGACAGCAGCAACAAATGTTGGAGAGGCTGTGGGGACAGAGGAACCCTTTTGCATTGATGGTGGGAATGTAAATTGGTCCAGCCTCTGTGGAGAGCAGTCTGGAGAACTCTCACAAGGGTAGACATAGACCTTCTATATGACCCAGTAATTCCTCTCCTGGGGATATACCCCAAGGATTCCATAATGCCCAATCAAAATAAATTTCATAATAGCTAAAACCTGGAAGGAACCCAGGTGCCCAACAGCAGATGAGTGGCTGAGAAATCTGTGGCATATATACACAATTGAATACCATGCAGCTACAAAGAACAATGAACCCGCCTTCTCTGACCCATCTTGGACAGAGCTTGAAGGGTTATGTTAATTAAGCTGAGTCATAAAGATAAAGATGAGCAAGGGATGATCCCACTCATCAAGAGAAGTTGAGAAAGAAGAACAGAAAGGGAAAATAAAAGCAGGTCTGATTCAATCGAGAGTAGGGAACCAAAGTAAAAACCCTGTGGTGAGGGGGAGGGTAGACATTAGGCTTCCAGGGGCAGCAGGGGTTGGTTGGGTCGGGGGTGAGAGGGTGGGACACAGTCTTTTGGTAGTGGGAATGGTGTTTATGTACACTCCTATTAAAGTGTAGTCATATAAACCACTATTCAATTAATATGAGAGGGGAAAATTGGTCATGTCTAGAACTTCTTAAAATACAGACTGATTCTTGTTAATACATAGGCTGAGTCTTTGATATGTTGACTCTCTCAAAAGCCTAGACCAGGGAAAACAGAAGCAACAAGTGGCACAACTCTATACAAGATGCTGGGTATTATATAGCAATACCTAACAAAGGGACTTTTCAAAGTTAACCCAATTACCAAATGATGTGATGATAACAATATCCATTGTCTTCTTGAACCCTAAGACAGCAGGAATCTCACATTTCCACTATGGAGTCTATATTTCCCCCAATCCTGGAAGCATAGGGTGGGGCCCACTTTCCTGCATGCTTCTCTCAATTCGTATCAAATAATATTGCATATGTGGATCACAACCTAATCAAAGCAATAAGTGCCAAACCAGCATTCTTCACTTCAGACTGTGTCCAGAGACTTCAGGTGTGTAATGACAACCCTTAAGCTTCATCACTCAGGTGAGACCTTTCCTTTCATAGTATTCTTTAATTCCATTCTGGGTGTTCCACTTCCCAATAAAGTCCCCAAACCTAGATATAATCCAGGTCCCCTGAGATAGAGCATATGTTCACATGTACCCATAAACCAGGGAAAAATATATACCTGAAAGTAGAAGTACACAAGAGTCTGCAGGGAGTACCCCCCTAACACTTCATCTGCACTATTCCAGCCTTTAGGTCCATGATTGTTCAACAATTTGTTTGGATTTGTATGTTAACTCGCTTTTCAGCCACCAGGTTTCAGGTTCTAGCATGATGCTGACCTGACTTCCCTGGACTGATGACCCCACCAATATGTCCTGGAGCCTTGCTTCCCCAGAGACCCACCTTACTAGGGAAAGAGAGAGGCACACTGGGAGTATGAATCAATCAGTCAATGTCCATGTTCATCGGGGAAGCAATTACAGAAGCCAAACCTTTCACCTTCAGCAACCCACAAAGACCCTGGGTCATACTCCCAGAGAGACAGAGAATGGGAAAGCTATCAGGGAATGGGATAGGATATGGATATAGGGTTGTGGGAATTGTGTGGAGCTGTACCCCTCTTATCCTATGGTTTTGTTAATGTCTCCTTTCTTAAATAAATAAAAAACAATTATAAGATGCTAAGATTAGATTTTTCTCTGAGTGACTGTTGCTACTTTTCTGAAAACACATTGCATATTATATTTGATAGTATTTTACTGCATTCATTCTTTTTTGAGTTAAATTGATTATATAACAATTGGGGACACATAGATACAATTTCTCAAATCCCCATGGTAACTGAACACTCGTACTCCCAATTAGGCAATTTTCCATTTTTTATGGACCAGGACCCCAGTGTGCACCACACCATTTCCTTACACCACCAAAGGTTGTTTCTTAAATAATATTTGTTTATTTATTCATTTATTTCAGATTAAAACATCTAGAAATTGATATAGAAGGAGGGTAGAAAATGAGACACACACACACATTTGCAGCCCTGCTTCATCACTCATAAATATTTTCTCCTAGCAGGTGGGGATAGGAGCTTGAACCTGATTGCCTGCATATTGTAATATATGCAATCAACCCAGTCTAAGTTTTACTTTGTGTTATCTCTTTCTGTTATTGTTTCTATTTTTCCCATCAAGGATATAACTGAGGTCCCATGGCCTGCAAAATTAATCCTCTACTCCCAGCAGTTAATTTTTGGGGTGTACAGAGAAAGACATAAATTGATAGGAATGAAGATATATATATATATATATATATATATATATATATATATATATATATATATATATATACCACTGGATACTTCTATACAATAAAGAATAGTATGTTAATGTGTCCTGGGGCCAAAATTAGTGGAAGGTGAATGTGTAAAGCAAAATATGTAAAGAGAAGAAAAACAAATACCAGGGTACTTTCACTCCTGTTTGTAATATATAAATTTTCTCTAGATTAACATCAAAATAAAGAAACAAACAGTTTCCAAAACTAAAAATAACTTCTGGTTTTCCTTGGGAAGTGAGAGAACTTTAGTTCTGGTGGTGTTTTTGGTGATGGTGGTGGTGGTGGTGGCAGCAGTGGTGTGTGTGTGTGTGTGTGTTCTGTAATGTCACAATTTTGTTTACTTTTAATTGATCACAAATAAAAATATGTCATCTCTCTCACAGACAAGACTATGTAGGTTTGTGAAATTGCAGACCACAGAATGAGGAGGAACACTGGGTCTGATTATGCTGGGTCCCATGATCAGGAAGGAAGTGGCAGGCCCATATTTTCCTGCTTTTTAGGGAAGGGTTATTATTGAAATCCAGCCAGGGTTCTTGTACTGGAATGTCTTGGACTGTGTCTCTGTGCTATTTTTGCACAGTAATACTTGGCAGTGTCTTCGGGGCCCATACTGGTCATTGTTAAGGTCACCTGGTTTTTAGAGGTGTCTTTGGAAATTGTAAGCCGATTCTTCAGAGATGGATTGAAGTGTTTATCATTATCCCACCAAATGTGTGTGAGCCATTCCAGTGTCTTCTCAGAAAGCTGTCGGACCCAGCCAACACCCATATTAGTAGTGGTTAATGAGAACCCAGAGAAGGAGCAGGTCAGTGTCAGGGTCTGTGTGGGTTTCACCAGAGTAGGTCCTGATTCGAGCAGGGTGACCTGGGCCAGAACCCCTAGAAGTAAGTAGAAGGAAAGTTGAGTACATTCAGGATGCTAAAAGGACACTTTTTATCCCTGAGAGATTCTCTGATTGAATACTCACAGGAAGGGAGCAGAAGCAGCAGGAGAGTGGATCTCAGTGTGTTCATGGTAGCAGAGAAGTCACTGTCTGAGGCCCTGCTCTCAAATTTTCATCTTTGGGAAGGTGGATCTGGAAGAAAATTTGCATTCTGTTTGCACTGAAATGCAAAAGCACAGAAACAAAAACACAGTACAGAACACTGCAGGTGTTTTCATTGTGAAAATATGTCAGTATAATATTATAATTATGTAAGTCACCATTTAGTCACAAAAATGATATTTGAAATAAATATAAATGATATACAGCACACTTGAATTTCACCTTCAGAATACATAGTTAATTCATAATATATTGATGTGGAAGTTATTACTACAGAACATGACATCTATGTATTTTCTTCTTTTTTTTTGAAACTTTTTTCTTTTTTAAATTTTTAAATATTTATTTATTTCCTTTTGTTGCCCTTGTTTTTATTGTTGTAGTTATTATTGTTGTTATTAATGTTGTTATTGTAGGATACGACAGAGAGAAATAGAGAGAGGAGGGAAAGAGAGAGGGGGAGAGAAATATAGACACCTGCAGACCTGCTTCACCACCTGTAAAGCAACCCCCCTGCAGGTGGGGAACCAGGGGCCCAAAGCTGGATCCTTAGGCCAGTCGTTGTGTTTTTTCCAGTGTGCCTAACCCACTGTGCTACAGCCTGACTCCCTGTATTTTATTTCTTTTAAAACTTTCATTATGTAAAGATATTTATGATTATTTTCATTTATTGTAGCAATTTCTGGATATGTATTTAGTATTATTCTGAACATAAGAGATTATAAAGGACACTTATCTTCATTTTATTGCTAGATTAACATATATCATTTCTTAATTATTGAATGTTATGTTAGTTATGTACTTTACTGTTTCTAGAATTCCAGAGTTCAAAAAAGGAATTGGAGTCCATGTGATCCTGGTGGACTTTTTCTTGGCTCCTGTTACCTAGAGTGAAATTCCCTGGGAACTTTGTTCCAGAAAATCAAAGCTTTTTTATTTGTTGGTTTGTTTGCTTTTTATCTTGGGGGCTGTACTCTGCTGGGTTGGGGTGGGGTAAGAGGTGGAATACCTAAAAGTTTCCTGGTCACTATTTAGCTCAACACCATAAGAATTATTCCCTGGACAGAGAACCCCACCAATGTGTCCTGGAGCTCTGCTTCCCCTGAGCTCTTCCTTGCTAGGGAAAGAGAGGGAAAAGCTGGGAGTATAGATATACCTGCCAATGCCCATGTTCAGTGGGGAAGCAATTACAGAAGCCAGACCTTCAACTTTTTGCACCCCACAATGACCTTGGATCCCTACTCCCAGGGGGCTAAAGAATAGAAAAGCTATCAGGGGATGGGATACAGAGTTCTGGTGGTGGGAATTGTATGAAGTTTGTACCCCTCTTGCCCTATGGTTTTTTAAATGTTTCATTTCTTTAAATTAAAAAAATAAATAAAAAAGAATTCTTAGAACAGAACACTAGAAGCAGAACCCTTCCATATGGGCCCTGGTCATGGCTGGCCTTGACCTCTCTGCAGGTCTCAGACTGGAAAACATTCCTTTTCCCCTCTAAAGTGTGACTGACCATAGATTCAGCAATAGCTCTCACTATGGTGCAGGAGGTGGATCTCAGAATTTTAGTGGTACTTTTTTCTTGAAATCTGATTGATATTCAGATTTGTGACCAGACATGCAGCACCACCTGCTTTATGCCCTACACTCCATCTCCATTTCTGTATTTGAATCCTGAATTTATACCAGATGTTTGTCAGTAGTACTTACACAATGTCAAAGATTTGTGTCTATTCTACCTGTTGGTATGCATGAGACCCTTTCTGTTTCATTTGGTTTAAATCCCCCCTGCTTAACACTATTCTATTTACATAACCACTTCATTCTATTTACATAACCACTGTTAACAAGTTCCACCCTCCCTCCAGGGCATTTGTGGTTCAGTGATAGGATTCTCGCCTAATCTGCCCCCTCTTTGTCACACTCTGATTTTCACCAGTCACTTTTCTCTCCACCCTCTCTGTTTCCACCTTACTTGACAAGTATATATAAAGACAGCATTGTGAGTTTTACAACACTGTACCTTGAGTTTAGCTTAGCTCGTCTTAGATTGTGCTGTGTCCTGCATGAATAAAGAGATACTGCCTACAGCTCAACCATGAGTCCCTGGTCATCTGTTACCCGCTGGTGAAGCTAGCCTGGCGAAAACAACCTAACCCATCGAAAACAACATATGGCTCCTGAACAGGGACTGAAATAAGCCCTGAAACATGGACCGGCATCAACGTGGGACCTAACCCACCCATCGTCCAGATAAGTAAACTTGGCTACCCATCCATCATGGGTTGCCTTTCTACTTATGAAGAGGTTTGCCAAAGCCTCTTCTGTTTCATTATGAGACAGTTTCTCTGTCTCTGGAACATTTTACTCTGGGCCACACTTCGGTTCCCTCACCAGGAACTTTGGTTTCTTATGACCGGGATCATAGAGCTTGGGAGATGCACAGAGATTTCTCCTTGGACTTTCTGGATTCCCTCTCTCATGTTTCCCAAGGAAAAGGACTACATTTCGCTCCAGGCCATAATTTCGTTCTTTATGACCATGATCGTAGACCTTGGGACAAGCATGGGGATTTCCCCTGGGACTTTCTGTACTTCTTCTCGAATGTTTCCCATGGAGAAGGACTACTCTAATTTGAAGAACATTCTCCAGTACCCTGGAAGTTCCCAAGTATGGAGACACGTGGTTAGTTCTACTCTCCTGATTGGATTCTTTCTTCAATGGGAAGACGCTTTTAAAAATGGGTGCCTGAAGCAATCCAGCAGGAACGGTCAGAAACACCCTAAATGGAATTTCGAGGAGCTGTTTGGACTAGGACGCCCTCCGGGGATTCTTAATCCTACATGGTGAGAGCTTGATAATCTGGTTCAAGTTGTGTTTCATAAGAGAATGATTTGAATGACTGAATTATTGTTTGACATTGACTTAAAAAAAAATGCTGGACACAGCCATGATTTCTAGAGACATCCAGAAACAATCCAAAAAGTTTTTTCCCTCCTTTGATTTCTCTTTTACATCTTGACATGAATCTGAAACGTTTAATCCTGAAAACTGTATGAGTTATGGGTGGGGCAGATAGTGCAATGATTATGTTAATTATTCTCATGCCTGAGGCTTTTAACCATGGTTCTTCTGTTTACCTTTCCACATTTTATTGAGTGTAAACTGTTTAAACAACCTTAAAATCATACTAGAAAGGACTTCCAATTTTAATGGAGTTATCAATTATAGTAAACTTCTAATCTGCTACAAGTTTTGTTTGACAAGTAAGTGAATTTCGGCTGTCAAAGTCTTCACATGAAAAAGCATCTACTCAAATGAAAATTTCTGGAAACCCATTTGGACGCCTGTTCTCTGACATTGCCCATAAGATGGAATGATTACAACACACCCCCGGAAACCAATGATGAGACCTGGCACGACCTGAAGAAACAGATTCACAGACTCCAAAGCTCACTCTCTACAGAAAAGCAGAATTCTGGTGGCCGACATTCCCCATCAAGACAGACGTACAGCATTTCATCCCTTGGCATTTTCTTCTGTGGTCAGCTACTTTGGACTGACACTTCCATCGGACTTACTGGTACATGTTGCTGTGTTTCTTAAAGACTAACTTCAGCCAGAGCCTTGGGACTTTATAGGCCATGTCCCGTTGCCTGCAGGCTCTGCCCCAGAGGCAGAAAACTCCCCCTCCTTATTAGGTTATGCCCACAGAGGCATGAAGCACCCCAAGAGGCAAGAGATGCCCACAGAGGCATAAAGCACTCCCAGAGGCAAGAAATTTCCTTTCGCCTGCTAGACCTTGACCTTTGAGGCAAGAAACATTCCCCTTGGCATCGCCTATTTTGTTTTCCATGTCTTATGCCAGTTCTTTTGAAAACGCCTGTACGATATAGGTTTCTGTTCACCCCACAATGGCCATTAGTTAAAAAGAAAGGGGGAATTGTTGGTATGCATGAGACCCTTTCTGTTTCATTTGGTTTAAATCCCCCCTGCTTAACACTATTCTATTTACATAACCACTTCATTCTATTTACATAACCACTGTTAACAAGTTCCACCCTCCTTCCAGGGCATTTGTGGTTCAGTGATAGGATTCTCGCCTAATCTGCCCCCTCTTTGTCACACTCTGATTTTCACCAGTCACTTTTCTCTCCACCCTCTCTATGTCACATCCTGTTTCCACCTTACTTGGCAAGTATATATAAAGACAGCATTGTGAGTTTTACAGTACTGTACCTTGAGTTTAGCTTAGCTCGTCTTAGATTGTGCTGCGTCCTGCATGAATAAAGAGATACTGCCTACAGCTCAACCATGAGTCCCTGGTCATCTGTTACCCACCGGTGAAGCTAGCCCAGCGAAAACAACATAACCCATCGAAAACAACACTACTAAAGACTCAGAGAAAACTCTATCATAAGCAAAAAATAACCTTGGAAATTATTATTTGTTATATGATAAGCAAAGATATATTCCTGATACTGAGGTACACAATTTTGAATAAAGATTCTTCTCTGTAAGAAAAGAAGTTCTAAAGGTCTGTATGACACTAATTATATAAAGAGAGATCTGGGGACCAGATGGTGGCACACCTGATTGAATGCCCATGCTACAATGTGCAAGGGGATTGAAGCCACTGGTCTTTTTCCTACAGGGGGAAAGCTTCATGAGTGGTGAAGCAGGTGTGCAGGTGTCTCCCACTCTCTTTCCCTGCCCCCTCAATTTCTGGATGTTTCTATCCAATAAATAATATAATAAATGAATAATATTTAGAAACAAAAAAAAATAGAGTTCTGTCTTCACAACTCTCAAATTTGATGCTTCAGGAAGAATCTAGATTGGCCCTTATGGTCTATTGGAGGGAATCCAGTTACAGTGCTCAATTATTCTGACACTCAAAGCTGTGTGTGTGTGTGTGTGTGTGTGTGTGTGTGTGTGTGTGTGTGTGTGTGTGTGTGGTGTGTTAAGGAAAAACTTATAGAGTTAAGTACTACTGACAGAAACATCTGGTATAAAATTGGGATTCAAATAAAGAAATGGAGATGGAGTGCAGGGCATAAAACAAGAGGTGCTACATGTGTGGTCACTTATCTATCAATCAGAGTTCAAGAACAAAGTACCACTAAAATTCTGGGACATCAAAAACTTGTAGAACTACTACCACAGTGTTTTTGTGACAACAAATATTATATAGATAATTTCCTAGTAAGGTGTAAATTAGTAAATTACTCTTGGGGCTACTCTTGGGCTTATATGCATTACTGATTATGCCCCTTGATAGTATGTGAATGTCCTGTGGAAAACCTGAGCTCATCCTGCACTTCAGTTTCCCTGCAGGAAGTTGGTGTCTGCACTATACTGTCCCCCTCACTGTGTCATGCTACTCATTACACAGTACTACACAACCACACCCTAGTGATAATAGAGTTCACCTTCAGGGAGTTCAACTGCTTCTCTAGATGTGGAGACTCAGTTCCTGAAGTAAGAGCTGTAGCTTGTACTCCTTTGAGTGGCTAGATCTATTCCTGGTAATAGACACTGACTGTAATGGAGAATAACAACACAAGTGAATGAAAGGGCCTGAGAAAGATTTACCAAAAAATATAGGTACTACACCTGAGACAGGCCAAATGAGAAAAACAAAATCAGTCTCTGATGTTGACTAAGTTATGGCTGCAATAATTCCTATTTTAAGGAGCAGGATCTAGTGGAGTTTCAGGAACAGTCTTACACTTCACAATCATTAGGTTAAGAATTATCACAAACAGTCGATCTTAATAAATTTTGTATGTCAGTCATTTATCACAGTTACTTTTCCCCAAAAGTTGTCATTGAAATGTAGCTCTTTCCAAGGAAGTTCACAGAAGACTTATAAATACTCTTTGACAATGTAGCTCATGTCATATATATATGTATATATTCTCAATGGTGCATATATATGTTCTCAATGCAATAGAAATATTATGAGCACTATAATACCTTTGCACACTGTAGTGTTTTTTTAATGTTGTTTAAATATTTTAACAATATTGTTTTAATTCATTTTATTTTTAATATATATATATATGTATATATATATATTTTTAATATATATATGTATATATACATATACATATACATATACATACATATATATATATATATATATATATATATATATATATATATATATATATATATGATACTAGAGCACTGCTCAACTGTGGCTTATGGTACTTTGGTGAATTAAACTTGTGACTTTGGAGCCTTGAGAATAAAAGTACTTTTGCTTATGCTACCTCTCCTTCCCGTTATTTTATTATGCTACCTTGTCTTCCTTTTAATTATTTTTATTTTCAAAAAGAAGCACTAATCTTTGAGAGCAACCCTTCTCATTCCCGGTGCACCTGATTCTGCTCAGTTGTCTTTTATACATGGGTCCTGGGATACCTCTGAAGCCTAGTCACCTCCCTGCAGCCAGAGCTCTATGTGTCCCCAGGTAATTCACGTTTGAGTCATTCTACTCCAATACTCAGCATGGATCCTGTAGTAACACTTTTATTTAAATCCTAGTATTGGGGAATGTGCTGCTCCACAACTAAACATCAATGTGTTTTGATCTCAAGTTGCAACTTGAAAATCCCAGAAAAAATTACATAGGTATCACAAGTGCATAAATCTCCATGTTATTTGTGATTGATGAAATTCAGAGTGGTGAAACCAGAATTTGTGACCCAAGTAAATAGTATAATAATAATGTAAATAACACTTAATAATACCAAAACAAAAATGAAAGAGACAAGAAAAATTTAAATTGAGAAATATTCACAAAGAACAATGTTAAAGGCCTATGAGATCACTTGATATCTTGGAGAAAAGAGTTGATTCAAGATAATACCAGAAAGTGAGTTAATGGATCTTAATACATATAAATACTCATGGAAGGAGAAGTTCTCTGGTGGTAGTTACCCTATTCAGTGGTTCCTGTGCACCCCCTTGTGGATTTTGACTATACAATATAGTTCAGTTCTCCTGTGACCCTGAAAGAGGTTTTGTATCTGGCTTCACATTCTTCCCTTCATTGTATACTTAGTTAAAATACATGGTCATGCTCTCGACTCTTAGATGGTTCATGAAAAATTTTCAGAGTTCTCTCTGCAGATGGTGAGTTATTGACCATTCACTGAGTTAGCATGTTGAAAATCTACAAGTAGATTTAATTCATCAAACTCATTCAAATCACTTCCCTGGACTGTGGCAGACCCAGTGAATCCAGTTGTCACTAAAGGTGAATCCAGATGATATCAGGAGTGTCTTCGAGTTTTTTCAGGCTGTCCCACACCTCCAAATGACTCCTGCAACTACAACTCACATAACACACCTACAAATACAAAGAATCTCTGGTCAGTGAATTGATTATACAAGGGGGAGGGGATACCTGTTGACCTATTTTACAATTAGTGAAGTCTCTACCCCTCCTGGAGGTGGAGACCAGGGTCTTGATCCAGGTCCCTATGTATGGTAATGTAGCTAGGAAACTTGGTGTGCCTACAACTGGCACATATACTGATATTTTCTTTTTTATTTTTTAATTTATTTTTTATTTAAGAAAGGATAAATTAACAAAACCATAGGGTAGGAGGGATACAACTCCACACAATTCACATCACCCAATCTCTGTATCCCATCCCCTCCCCTGATAGCTTTCCAATTCTCTATCCCTCTGGGAGCATAGACCCAGGGTCGCATATGTTCACACTTACCCATAAACTAGTGCAAAATATATACCTGAAAGCAGAAGTACACCATAGTTTGCAGTGAGTACCCCCCTAACACTTCCTCTCCACTATTCCAACCTTTGGGTCCATGATTTGTCACTTGCGGTGGAGGGACACAGAAAAAGGAGGTTTGGAGCAGATAGGGAACTTGATCCTTTATTTGCACTGGTACCTCAGAGTTGGGTGAGTGAGAAGCAGCTTGGGCCACGTGGAGGTAGCAAAAATGGCCACCTTGCGCAGTAACCTTCCCTGCATCTAATCACCCAACTGAAAGGCTGCAAGAGAGTGAGGTGCAGAAGAAGGGCTTTTATGGGAATATCTCTCACGAGAATGGGAAGGGGGAGGAGTAACCATAGCACTCCAGGGTAGGATAGTAACTTTCATGAGAATGGGAAGGGGGAGGAGTAACCAAAGCACTCCAGGGTAGGATAATAACTCTCCTGAGAATGGGAAGGGGGAGGAGTAACCAAAGCACTCCAACTATCATGGGGAAATGACAATGCCCTGAGAGCACAACATGGCAGATGTGACTGCATCTGCACAATTTCCCAGCATCTCCCCCTTTCCTTATATTTAATTGCCACAGTATAGGAAATTTAGAGTGGAATAGGCTTAAATGTTTTTAAGGAATGCCATGCTCAGGTGGGAGGATGTAGGATGTTTTTGTGGGGAAGGAAAGACTTACATGGCTGCCAACCTTGTGAGATTTATGTGCCCCCCCCACCCCGTGCTCAACCCCTCTGTAGAGAGAGAGACTTACCTAGAGGAACTCATCTCATGGTTAAGCTCTGCCAGGCTCCACCAATTCCTCACAATTTTTCTACATCTTTCCCTATCTTTCTATGTAGCCATCACATTAAGATGGGTCAATGTCTGTAAAAGAGTCTATCTGTGACTGAGGAATAGTGGTATAGGGGTGAGGAATAACATTTTGGGGATAAACCTAAATGATATAACAAAACAAGAAGGGACAAGTAGTGGAACAGTAAGACCAGTGCGATGTCAAGGGAAGGCTTGGTGTGCAAAGGAACATTCCCTGTCTCTGGGGGGGCAAGGGTTTTTAATGAGGGGGAGTTTCCTACCTCAAAGAGCAGGACTTGTAGGTGGGAGGGCATAGCCTGCCAAACGGAGGGGCTATTTGGCATTGTACAGTCCTCAAGGCAACAGTCTGCAAAGTCTATGAACTACTGAAGGTCAGTCTTTGAAAAGCCAGCAGCATGAAGGGAAGGAAGCTGCTGTAAAATTGTGTAAAGTGTCCAAAGGGTAAACCAGCAAGTCCAATATAAGTGTCAATCCAAAGTAGGTGACTAATGGGAGAAATAGCAGGGGGTAAAAAGCGGCATGAGGAAGGTCAGCTGCTGGAATTCCACCTCTGTAGACAGTGAGCTGGAACCACCAAAATGTGACAGGCAAAGCAGAAGCAGGAAGGGCAGACAGACAGTAAAGAAGTTCTGTCCTTGGAGTCTATGAATTAGGTTCTTCAGATCACGTCAAGTGACATCTAGGGTTTTGGGGGGTGTGCCACTGTAGTCGTGCCATCTAGTGGGTGATGTCAGAGTGTGCAGGGGTCCAGCGGGATTCCTGTGAAAGAAACACAAACAATCTGCTTCTTGTAATTAGCAGGGCATTTTATTTGAATTTTTTATAGAAAAAGAGGTTTGGTTCCTTAGCCAACTGAGTATTGGGGGATATATCTTTCCTATTATATATATATATATATATATATATATATATATATATATATATATTATATATAATATAATATATATTATATATAATTATAATAATATTATATAATATACATAATATATATAATATATAATATATATAATATATATAATATATAATGTATATATTATATATATTATATATAATATATATATATATTTTTTTTACTTAATTGAGCCTAGGCATTTGGCGGGCCTTCTCAACAGCCATTTGTCTTTTGGGGTAGTAAGAGATGTCCGTGGCATGGGTGATGTTATAAAGGGAAATATTTTTAAATTGTTGGCTGACAAAGGCAGGCCTATAGTGGCAAGATGAGATATATCAGTAAAGTGTAGAAGAATATGTGAATGTTGTTAATTCACATAAGTTGTATATGGAGGAACTTTATATAGTTTAATACCTTACCATATGAGCAGATGATTCTTCATATGAAGGCTTGATAGCTATAATCACTTACTTGTGAAAAAAATAAAACTTGTAACAAGTTAGAAGTTTACTATAATTGATACCTCGATGATTATAATTGGTTTAAATATCTTTATGATTTTATTTAAAGGTCATCTAATGTGACCTCTTGATGCAGTCTCTACAGCAGGATCTTCAGACCAATTTTAGTTAAAATAGATATTTTGATATTTTTAACTGTTTGTGCTTTGGACTATGAACAGACTCAGGTTACTTAGAGAGTAAACACATGTTAGTGACAATGGTTTTAACATTTACAGTGCCAGATTGATGCCAGATCTGTTGTGGATTAATTTCCACAAGATAGTTTACAGGGCACTTTTGGGGGCCCTTCAAAAGCACCCTTTATAGAGAATTTGCATTTTAGTTTGGGGGATATATTGTCACGTTAAATATTAAACTTTACCTTAAATAGTTAGTTTAGCAAATTAATTTTACCTTGTCTGGTAATAATGTATCTTCAAAGTTACACTTTTAACCATTAAGTTAGTATTTACCAAACTCGAAACATACCTATAAATATTTAGTTATAACACACAGGAGGATAAAAAATTTTGTTATAAAAACATATCATTTTAAAAACAAATTTATATCCCTCTTTACTCACACAGTTTAAGAATAAGCACTTTACATATATACCAAGACTTATATATAAAAATCAAAAGAGAGAAAAAAAATTTGGAATGTTTCTGGACGTCTTCAGAAACCTTGGCTGCATCCAGGATTTTTATATAAAGTCAATTAAGTTTTAGATTACTCTGAGCAGATGGGTCATACAAAAATTTTTGGTCATTCAACACACTCATTCACAAATCACAACTGGCCAGTCATAACATTGGACATCCAGAGAAGGGGTAGGAGAGAGGGCAGAGAAGGGGTAGGAGAGAGGGCTCTGTGAGCCAGATTTTCCAGATTCTGCCATACATATGGGATGTATCCTGCATCTAGTCCTCTTGTAGTATTTCTTGTTCTTCAGGGATAGCAGCGCCATCATGCTGGTATTGTTGGACATGGCGGGCAGGAAGCCAGACAGGTTTAGAGTAATTCTGTGGGAAAACATATGTGAAACCCCTTCCCATGGTCAATAGGGGGTCAGGCCCTTTCCAAATTTTATCAAGTGGGTCTTTCCATTTGACCTTAATACCTGGGAGGGTAGATGGTGTTTGCCAATGAAGAATAATAGGAGGTAGGTCCGAGTTTTTGTAAATATTATAGAGATTTAATGTAGTTAAGGTTTTGATAGCTGGATATTGGGGGAGTGCATTACTCCTTTACCTTTATTTAATTGAGCCTTAAGGGTTTGATGGGCCCTTTCGACAATGCCTTGTCCCTGTGGATTATAGGGAATGCCTGTGGTATGAGTAATGTTCCAGAGGGAACAAAAATCTTTAAATTGTTTGCTGGTAAACGTACTCTAATTGTCAGTTTTCAGTTGAAGAGGTAAGCCCATTACAACAAAACAAGAGAGCGTATGGATTATAAGCTTTTTAGAGCTTTCTCCCATCTGAGCTGTTGCCCACATAAATTTAGAAAAAGTATCACTTGAGACAAACACATATTTTTGTTTGCCGAAGTTTGGTATGTCAGTGATATTGATTTGCCAAAGAGCACTGGCTTTTAAGCCTCAGGGGTTAATCCAAAGAGTTTGAATAGCAGGTGTTTTTATGATATTTGCACAGGAAGAACATGTAGCAAGGATATGTTTCAACTGTGGTAAAGAAACATCAGGAAATTGATCTTGAAGGCCTTTAATATTAACATGGGATAGGGAATGAAAGTCAGCAAGATCAGAGACAGAGACTAGGAGAGTTCCTGTGGAGGAAAGGCAGTCAGCTGCAGCATTCCCATCAGACAGGGAACCAGGACGAAGACTGTGGGAATGAAGGTGTTGAATATACAGTGGTTGGGTTCGAGAAAGAGCATAGAGGCGATTTGAATCAAGAAAGGGGAAAGTGGGTTGTCATCAATTCTCACATAAGAATGAGCAAGCCATGGAAGTAAGTTAACAGTATACACACTGTCAGAAAAAAGGTTGAAGGATTCTGGTACAGCTTTTAATGCAAGGAAAACAGCATAAAGTTCTTTGTACTGAAGGGAATTATCAGGAAGCTCAGTAAAGAGAGGTTTAGGGGATTGATTTTCTGGGTAATATATAAGGGCAGCAGCTCCCTTTATTCCAGCACCAGTGAAGACTATAGGAGCAGAGGGGATGGAATCTCGAGAGAAAAGTTTAGGTACTAGTAGAGGCAAAAGAGGTAAAGAAGCTATCAATTTATTAGAAGGAAAATGGTTATCTATTTGTCCTGGAAACCCCACGAAGCTTATGGCAAAATGGGAATTGTGGTGTATGAGCCACTCTGTATCTGTGAGAGAAAAAGGAAGAATAACTAAATCCAGTTCTTTCCCTAAGAGCTGCACAGACCTATTTCTTCCTTGGAGAACCATGAATGCTCACACGTATATCTCAGTGACGAGTCTTGGAGCTCCACCTACTGGTGTGTGAAGCCACTTGAGAACCTCATGGTTCTGCCACAATTCCCCCACTACTGTGGGGGTGGAGTTAAAGATTAGAAGGTTTACCGAAGAGGAGGGGGAGAATCGAACAAGGTGCATGTCCTGGAGGGCCTGGTTAACCTTCTCCAGTGCCAAGAAGGCCTCAGGAGTTAACTTACATTTTGAGGAATGTTGTTTGTTTCCTTTTAACAGGTCAAACAGTGGTTGGAGGCAGCTAGTAGGAAGATAATGATATTGCCTAAGCCAATTTAAATTTCCAGGAAAACTTTGTAAAGAAGAAAGAGTAAGGTTAGAAGGAAAAGTAACACTAGGTTTTAAGGGACAAATTTGCATTAGAGAAAGCTCTAAACCTAAGAAAGATATTGGAGGAATCAGCTGTATTTTCTCAGGAGCTACATTAAGGCCACTTTTCTTTAAGGCAGGAATGAGAAAATCACATAGGGCACAGAAATCCATGAAGGACAATAAATGACATAGTGGGGGTTGTATTGTTAAATGGGAAACTGGGGAATGTTATGCATGTACAAACTATTGTATTTACTATTGAATGTAAAACATTAATTCCCCAATAAAGAAATACATTTTTAAAAAAAATTAAAAAGAAAAGAAATCTGTATCTAATTCTCACAATATTAAGACGTCATCCATGTAGTGAAAAACATTAAGGCCCTTATGAATATATATGGAAAAAGGGCAGATTTAACAGACAAATTGTAGGACTATTGGCCATGCCCTGGGGCAGCACCACCCATTCTAATCTATCAGCAGGGCTAGCGGTATTAATAGAAGGAACAGAGAAGGCAAAACATTTACAATCTTGCGGATGCAAGGGAATAGAGAAAAAACAATCTTGTATATCAATAGCTATGACTGGAATTCCCGTGGGAATTGCAGAATCAAGAGGCAAACCCCTTTGGGGGAGCCCAAGATCTGCATGGTTTTATTTACCGCACAGAGATCTTGGAGGAGGTGCCATTTTCCTGAGCACTTTTTAATCACAAAGACAAGAGTATTCCATGGGCTTCTGGAATGATGAATGTGTCCCAAAGACAACTGCTCTCAGATGAGCTCTTTTAAAATTTCTAGCTTATCCCTAGGCAAAGGCCACTGTTCCACCCAGATAGGCTCATTATAAACCCAGTCTAAGCAGGGAGTTTTGTTATGAACAGTGGCAGTTAGTATTGGGGATGCTGATTAGATCTAGTCTTGCAGGATCAGGTGTTACACTCTGCAGAGGCATCTGTGGATATCCTAACATCAAGACATTCCAGAAGATTCCTTCCCAGTAGGTTGGTGCTAATATCAGCTACCAAAGGGTGGAAGTGTCTGGTAGTCCCTTCAGGGTCTTTCCACTTGAGTGAATCTCATGTGCGAAAGGCTTGGGTCAACCCTCCAACTCCGTGTAAATGGGGTCCTGGGAGGAGTTCCCAATTTTGGTGAACCTCTGCTTGCCTTAAAATCATCTTTTCTGCCCCCGTGTCAATCAAACATTTAAAAGGAATATTGCCAATCCTTACTGTCATAGTAGGGTGACCTCGTTCTAAAACAGGAGTGGTCCACTAAATCTCAGTCCCCGAATTTCTACCATTCAAGGCCATGCCACATTTATGAAACTTGGACCAACAACCTCTCTTCCAATGAAAACCTTTCTGACATCTAGGACAAGGTGTTCATGGCCTCTAGCTCCCTGACTGAAGGCAGGGTTGCCCTGACTGGAGGCATGGTCACAGCTTATCTGGACATTGGTTACACCAATGCCCTTGGTGACCACACTGAATGTAGGCCCTGTTTTGATTATGTGGGGTAACTGCATAAGCCTGTGTCATAATGGGTGCCCCATAAGAGCCTGGTCTAATTTCCTGTGTCACTAAAATCCAATTATCTAGGTGTTGGTTTTTGAGACTGAGGCATGCCTGACAGAATTCTGGAATCATGCCATCCCAGACAATAGAATGCAGGAGGAGAGAACGGACTTCAGGATTATAAATTTTTCTCTCTAAGGTTGACCGCACCCTGGCAATGAAGTTAGCTAAGGATTCATCGGTTTCTTGGTGAAGGGAGTTAATGAGGACTGAGGCCTCTCCTGTGGATGGGATTAACCTCTCCCATGCTTGTGTTGTGCAGATGTGTACCTGTTCAAAATAACCATTTGGAAACTTGGCTTATGCCTGCTGAATTCCAGTTTCAAACTCTCCCACTCCAAACAATACATTAAAATCCAATTCTAGTTGTTTGTGACTATTTTTCTGGGATTATTTTGAGCATTTATCATGAAAGCATGCCTCCCATTGCAGGTAGAGGGGGTCTGGGAGCGCAGCAAGAGCTAAGTCCCTCCAATTTTGGGGGGTATTAAGGTGCTGGAAAAAGCCTCGTAGAATGGACTTGGTCCATGAGGCATGAATTCCATCTTCCTTCACTGCCTGCCTGAATCCTCTGAGTTCTTCGGAGGAGTATTGATGCCACACCTGAGGGTTTTGTATATTGGGGCCACATTTACTGGGAAGGTGTGGACTTGGTTTTATGATGAGGTATCAGCAGGGGAAGGAGTCACAGAAGTGGAAGCTGCTGTGGTAGAGGCTGCCAGAGAAACTGAACAGGTGTCTGACAGAAGAGAACTCTTGGGGCAAACTGCAGAGGAATTAGGGTGGTTAAGCACCGAGAACATCTCTTTTAACTTTTGTATCTCAGCCTCATGGTCTCTTAATTATGAGGTATCACCGGGGGGAGGAGTCATGGAAGAGGAAGCTGCTGGGGTAGTGGCTGCCAGAGAAACTGAACAGGTGTGTGCTGGAAGAGAACTCTTGGGGCAAACTGCAGAAGGCTTAGGGTGTTTAAGCTTTGAAAACATATCCTTTAACTCTTGTATCTCAGCCTCAAGGTCTCTTAACCTTTTAGCAGGATGCCTTATACATATCCTGAGAGTTGCAAACATAGCCAAGAGAACCCACAGTGCAGCTCCAATTAAAGTATCTCTGAGATAGAGAACCTGTCTCATGAGAAAAGAATAGAATGTCTGGGACACCTCCTCTTAAAGCAGGAAAAACCCCATGGTGGGGGGAAATGCAGGGCTTCAGAGTCAGGCAGCTGCCACTTACCTGTGTCTGGGCAGCTTTTCTGGACCTCAGGCCAGGCCACCGTTCGGGGCATGAGTACGGGACATGTTGGGCTCCAGGTGTCACTTGCAGTAGAGGGAAGCAGAAAAAGGAGGTTTGGAGCAGAAAGAGAACTCGATCCTTTATTTGCACTGGAACCTCAGAGTTGGGTGAGAGAGAATCAGCTTGGGCCACATGGAGGTAGCAAAAATGGCCACCTCTCCAGCAACCTTCCCTGCGTCTAATCACCCAAGTGAAAGGCGGACAAGAGAGTGAGGTGTGGAAGAAGAAGGGTTTTTATGGGAATAGCTCTCACGAGAATGGGAAGGGGGAAGAGTAACCATAGCACTCCAGGGTAGGATAATAACTCTCGTGAGAATGGGAAGGGGGAGGAGTAACCAAAGCACTCCAACTATCATGGGGAAACAACAGTGCCCTGAGGGCACAACATGGCAGATGTGACTGCATCTGCACAATTTCCCAAATTGCTCAACAATTTGTTTGGCTTTGTATGTTAACTCTCTTTTCAGCCACCAGGTTACAGATGCCAGAAGGATGCCAGCCAGGCTTCCCTGGACTGAAGACCCCACCAATGAGCATTGGAGCTCCGCCTCCCCAGAGACCTACTGATATTTTCTAACTCTGTATAATTCAATGGTATTAGTATTATTTTTCCTTTGTGCACTGCTAAAAATCAGCAGAAATATATACATAATATTTCATTCAACTACATTTCAGGACATATTTTAACTTCAAATTTGTTGGTATTTCTGCTAAGTCCTAAGTTTATTTTCTTATATTTTGGGTGCACTTTAGTTGTTTTATGAATTTACTGAGTGATTAATATTTTAAAGTGCAGTTTTTCATGTGTCGGTAAAATGTGTCATCTCATAGTGATAGGCATCTATAAAATACTCTTACTCCAATTTAGATCATTCACCAGCATATACACCAATACTTCAAAACCCCTCCAACATTCATTTATGCCCTCATACCTACAGCCCTTTGCTTTGTTGAAATAACATAAACCAGCCCAAGTTTAACTCTTTTTTTCCAAATGTTCTTTCTCATTAAGTTACTCACTGTACACAATTGCATAATTCAGGCAATGCCTAAAACTATAGACCTCTTGGACAGGGAAACAAGAGTGTAAGCAAACACAGTATCATCCTGTGTCCCTGTAATCATAACCTTTCCTTTGAAAATGGAGGGCATAAAAGAGATTTCCAGTTCACTTGGTTATTCAACAAGACTAAGCCCAATAAAAGGAGAAAATAACCATCCTGGCAGAAAGATCTTATATCATCCAGGTTACATCTATCCCGATAGAGGTTGGAGATAAAATTTACTTATTAGCAAACTAACAGGGGTAAAATTTTGCTGTTCATTGTCAATGATTATGGAAATTTGGTAGTGTCTTGAGTAAACATTACCTAATATGAGTAGACAAAACAATACTGATGACAAATAAATCATGTCAGACTTAGTGACAACAAACTTTTTCAAATCTTAACTACAAAATATCAGTAACTGACCTTAAGAAAAATGTTATATGTTATATGATGAAATTAGAGCAAGACTGTTATCAAGATTCACACTCACAAAAGTAATTATAAAGAAATTTTAAAGTTTAATGAAACAACAGAAGAGAAAAAGTGAAAACATAAATCCAGAAATATCTCCCCTAAATAAAATGAATGCATTCTTCTCAAGTGAATGTTAATAACTCTCAACAATTCACTACACGCCAGACACATAATCTAGATATAATATATAAATGTAATGTGGGTATTTACACTGTTTATTCTTCAATCCTGTGACTGTGATAACTTTTGATTCCCCAATTTATGAGTTTACCATTCAATAATCAATATTATTTTCAATGGACAGACAGATACTATATAAGATTCAAGAATCAATTGTGAATCCTGAGTATCAAAATCATTCAGGCTATCTTTCCTTAGAGTGTCTTTTGGGATGCTACACTTCAGTAGCATCCCCCAAATACATTTCAGTGCATCCTAAGAAGCCATTAGGACTGATACTAAACTTCACATTTGGGTATCTAGGTACGTAGGTCTCATGTCTTCGGACCAACTGAGAGACAATCTTATACCTGAAGAAATAAAATGCATCAAATTATAAACAGCCAATCATAATGAAGCTGTGGGAATATAGGAAAATTTTTGCACTGTGCTATAATTGTTCATAAGCTGTGCTCTATTAGAAAAAATGTGAGTGGAACTATAGTGGTGGCGCACCTGTTTAAGTGCATGTGTAATGTCCAAGGACCGGGGTTCAAGCCTCCTTTACCCACCTGCAGGGGGAAAGTTTCACAAGAAGTAAAGAAGGACAAGAGGTCTGTCTCTCTACCTCTTTATCTCCACCTTTCTCTCAGTTTCTGATTTTCTCTATCCAATACATAAATAAATGTATTTTTTTAAAAATTAAAAATGAAGATAAATCATGCAGAACGTGGGCTGGAGTTGGTGTATTGCACCAAAGCAAAAGTCTCTGGAATGGGAGTGTGGGGAGTAGAGTTCAGGTCAGGTCCTGGAACAGGACTTAAGAGGACCTAGTGGTGGTTGTATTGTGATGTGGAAAACTGAGAAATGTTGTGCTTGTACAAACTATTCTATTTACTGTCAACTATAAAACATTACTCTCCAAATAAAGAAATAAATATAAATAAACAATGTGAAAAACTTTATTAAATCACTTTTAAATATCTTAATATATAATAAAAACAATTACTATCCCAGATATATGTTTAAAGAGCCGAACATCTGTATATAGATAAATGTTCAAACCTGTGTTAGAAAGAGACAGAAATAAATAGTGAAAGAGAAGATAGAAAAATTGAGGCAAACCTGTTGCAAGGCTTCATCACATATAAATTTTCCCTAATGTAGGTAGTGATCATTTACTGGAATCTGCATTCTTGCACATTATAATATTGCTCCACAATGTATTTGACAATATATAGCCTTATATAGAGAGTTTTTAAAATAACAAAACTGAGTAATATTTCCTTATAAGTTATACCACAACTTATATTTTTATATTTATTAATTACATTTTTAGCTTCTCAATTGTCAGTGGATAACCTGGATGCTTCCAAGTTTTGGGCAATATTAAATAATTAACACCTTAATAAAATCATATATATATATATACATAAAATTAATCCAAATTGAAAGTAGAAACAGAAAATTTTAAAAAATACAATGAATTAAATTTACACATTTCTGACAATAGTAAAATAAATCAAATTTCTAGACAAAAAATAAATGAATGCTATTATACTGGCAACAATTATTTTATTGTATTTGGGATTTAATATAAATTTATATAATTGCCTGTCAACAGGGGTATAAATCCAAACCATTCTAACCACCAGAGTTTCAAATCTTCAGTCTCCTCACTGCAAGCCAACACAGTTCCCCTAAGTTTGTAGACATGGACCAACAATCATCTGTTCAACTTTCTACATTTATACTTAATTTCCCCCTTTTTCTTCCCTCCATGCTACTCAGGACAACATTATTACCTCCCTATTTACCTCTAACTTTCCTCATATCTCTCCAGGTATTGATGGAGCCCTCTTATATTCTTCCTCCTATCACTTCTCCCCCACTGGGAGTATGAGTAAGGATGTTTTGGGGGTGCAAAAGGTAGGAGTTCTGGCTTCTGTAGTTACTTCTCTGGACATGGCAGATTGTTCCATACATACGGCAGGTGTCTATCATTCCCTATTGAACCTGAGTTCTGAAGAGGCAAGGTTCCAGGACACACTGATGAAGTCACTTGCACAGATAAACCATGATGGATTATGATACTATCTGCAAATTGTTGTCTGGAAGGTGTCAAGACATAAAGTGAGACAAAATGGTCAGTGAACATGAATCAAAAAGTGGGAATAAAGCAGATGAGATTAGGGATTTCAGGGTATCAAAGGAAGCTAGAAAGTCTATTGTAGGCATGTTCTTGGGGGCACACAATAATGATAGTTTTGCTTGCATTTGATAGCGAACCTGAAGTTGGATAAGAGCAATCCCATCCTGTCTCTCTCTTTCCATAGGGGGGCAAGGCTCTAGAGAGGTGGAGCTCCAGGACATATTGGAAGGGTAATTTGCCCTGGGAATTTTGGTTGGTATCATGGTAGCATCTGGAAACTGGTGGCTGAAAAATAGTTAAGCTAGAGAGCAGAGGGAGTCAGGTGGTAGTGCAATGGGTTAAATGCAGGAACCTCACATTTCCACTATAGAGCCTGTATTTCCCCCAGTCCTGGAAACTTAAGGTGGGGCCCACTTTCATGCATGCTTCTTTCAGTCCAAATTAAATAATATGGCATCCACAGATCACAACCCCATCAACACAGTGAGTGCCACCCCAGCATGCTTAACTTCAGTGTCCAGAGACTTCAGGTGTGGAACTACAACTCTTCAGCTTCATCACTCAGGAGAGAATTTTTCTTTCATAGTACTGTCTAATTCCATTCCAGGTGTTCTACTCCCCAATAAAGAACCCCAAACCTAGATATAGTCCAGGTTCCCTGAGATAGAGCATATGTCACATGTGCCCATGAACCAGGGAAAAATGTATACCTGAAAGCTGAAGTACACAAGAGCTTGCAGGGAATACCCACAACACTTCATCTGCACTATTTAGTCTTTAGGTCCATGGTTGTTCAACTATTTGTTTGGCTTTGTATGTTAACTCTCTTTTCATCCACCAGGTTCCGGATGCCAGCACGATGCCCACCAGACTTCCCTGGACAGATGACCCCACCAATGTGTCCTGTTGCTCCACTTCCCCAGAGCCCTACCCTACTAGAGAAACAGAGAGGCAGGCTGGGAGGATGGATCAACCAGTAAACACCCAAGTATAGCAGGGAAGCAATTAAAGAAGCCATACCTTCCACCTTCTCCAACCCACAATGACCCTTGGTCCATACTCCCAGAGGGATAGAGAATGGGAAAGCTATCAAGAGAGGAGATGGGATACAGAGATCAGGTGGTGGGAATTGTGCAGAACTGTACACCTCTTATCCTATGGCTTTGTTAATGTCTCCTTTCTTAAATAAAAATAAAATAAAATAATTTAAAAAATAGAAAAAAATGCAGGTAGCACAAAACACAAGGACTTGTTTAAGGATCCCGTTTCCCCACCTGCAGGAGAGTAGCATCACAGGCAGTGAATCAAGTCTGCAGGTGTCTCTTTCTTTCCCCTCTCTGTCTTGCCTCCTCTCTCCATTTCTCTCTGCCCTATACAACATCAGTAACAACAACAATAATAACTACAACAATAAAACGATGACAACAACATAAATAAATAAAATTTTTTTAAAAGACATAAAGCAGCAAAAATTGTTAAATACTCAGGAACCTAAATGCAACAATATTATGGATGGAGATTTAGGGTCTCCAGTTTGGAAAAAGCTACTAGGTCTATTTTAGGTATAATCAAAGGAGCCCATGATACAACTAGTTTTTGCCTGCACCTGACATCCAATATGTAGGTAGGCTTAGCTATTGTCTAGAGGGATGGTCCTTTGCCACAGCTCAGAAATGGAAGATTTCCTAGACACCTATGAACTTCCAAAATAAAACAGATTAACTAGATAATATGAACAGGCCAATCACAACTAAGAAATTAAAACAGCTACCAAAAACCTTCTCAAGAATAAAAGTCCTGGACAAGATGGTTTTACAAATAAATTTCACAAAATTTTCAAATAAGAACTAATACCTCTACTTTTAAAGGGCTTCTGGAAGATTGAGACACAAGAATACTCCTTTATAGACTATATAAAGCCAACTTCACTCTGATACCAAAAGCAGACAGGGATACAACCAAAACAGAAAACTACAGACCAATATCTCTGATGAACACAGATGTTAAAATATTGAACAAAATTCTCAGCAACTGGATACAGCAGTATGTTAAAAAGATTGTTCATGATGACCAAGTGGGGTTTATGCCAGGGATGCAAAGTTGTTTTAATATACATAAAGCAGTTCATGTGATACACCACATCAATAAAAGCAATTCCAAAATCCACATATCAATACATGCAAAAAAAAAAAAAAGCCTTTGACAAAATCCAGCATCCCTTAATGATCAAAACACTACAAGAAAATGGGAATAGATGGAAAATTCCTCAAGTGGAGTTTATCTATAGCAAACCTATAGCCAAAAGAATACTCAATGGTGAAAAACTGGAAGCATTTCCCCTCAGATTAGGTACTACACAGGGCCTTCCCACTATCACCATTACTAATCAACATAGTGTTGGAAGTTCTTGCCATGGCAGTCAGGCAGAAGTAATGAACTAAAGGGATTCAAATTGGAAGAGAAAAAGTCAAATTATCCCTATTTGCAGATGACATGATATCATATGTAAAAACAAAAACAAAACAAAACAAATAACTGGAGAATCCAGCAAGAAGCTTTTGGAAACCATCAGGCCATACAGTAAGGTGTCAGGCCACAAAATTAATATTCAAAAGTCAGTGGCATTCCTCTATGCAAACACTAAGTGTGAAAAAGATGAAATCCAGAAATCAATTCCTTTTTACTATAGCAACAATAAAACAATAAAATATCTAGGAATAAACCTAACCAAAGAAGTGAAAATTTTGTATACTCAAAATTATGAGTCACTACCCAAGGAAATATAAAAAGACACAAAGAAGGGGAAAGATATTCCATGTTCATGGGATGGAATAAATGACATTATTAAAATGAATATACTACCCAGATCCATATTCAAATTGAATGCTATCCCCATCAAGATCCCAACCCCATTTTAAAATTGTTCTAAATTATTATTTGTGTTCCCTTTTGTTGTCATTGTTATTCTTTTATTCTTGTTGTTGTTCTGTTATTGATGTTGTTGTTGTTAGATAGGACAGAGAGAGGAGGAGAAGATGGGGGGAGAACGACAGCTGCAGACCAACTTCACCACTTGTGAAGCTGCTCCCCTGCAGGTGGGGAAACAGGGGCTTAAACTGGGATCCTTAAGACTATCCTTGTGCTTTGAGCCATGTGCGATTAATCTGCTGCACTACTGCCCAACTCCCCCAACCCCACTTTTTAGGAGAGTAGAAAAAAGGTTATAAAATGTTATCTGTGACCAGAAAAGACCTAGAATTGCCAAAACAATCTTGAGAAGAAAGAACAGAACTGGAGGCATCTCACTCCCATATCTCATTGTAACTAAAATTACTTGGCACTGGAACATGAATACACACAGTGATCATTGGAATAGAATTGAGAGCCCCAAACTAAACCCCCACCCCTGTAATATTTGACAGAGGCACTCAGAATATTAAATGGAGAAAGGGGAGTCTGTTTCATCAACAAATGGTGTTGGAAAAAATGGGTTCAAACATGCAGAAGAATGGCATTGATATTTCACCAAACACAAAGTACATTCCAAGTAGATCAAGGACGTGGATGTTAGACCAGAAACTATCATATACTTACAGGATAATATTCGCAGAATTCTTTTTCCACATATTTTTATTTATTTATTTGTTATTTATTTTTAAAAGGAGACATTAACAAAACCATAGGATAAGAGGGGGTACAACTCCAAACAATTCTCACAACCAGATCTCCGTATTGCATGACCTCTCCTGATAGATTTCCTATTACTTATCCCTCTGGGAGTATGGATCCAGGATCATTGTGGCATGAGGAAGGTGGAAGGTCTGGACTTTTTAATTGCTTCCCCACAGAACATGGGCATTGACTGGTTGAAACATACTCCCATCCTGCCTCTGTCTTTTCCCTAATAGGTTGATACATACTCCCAGCCTGCCTCTGTCTTTCCCAAGCCCCAGAACACGTTGGTGGGGTCATCTGACCAGGGGAGTCTGGTTAACATCTTGCTAGCATCTGGGACCTGGTGGCTAAAAAGAGTGTTCGCATACAAAGCCAAACAATTTGTTGAGCCATAATGGACCTAAAAGCTGGAATATTGCAAATGAAGTGTTGGGGGGCCCTCCATTCTGTAGTTAGCTAGTAGGCATATTATAGTTATATTTCAAAGGGCCTGTAGCTATACTAATTTTTTTCTCTGAGCCTGAAATCTGATATGCAGGAGGATCCAAGTTATTGTCTAGGGAGATGATTTCATGGATGGAAAAGGGAAAGAAAGCTGGATCAGGGAAGAGAGTAGCTAGCTCCCTAATATGAGAAAGGTGTATAAATATTGTTGACTGTAAACCCCACCAATTTTATTTGGTCTGGGGCCCATATTAAGCTTAAGACCCTATGTGACCTCTGAATCCCTGAAGATCTGAGGTTACATTCTGTGTTCATCAGTAGGAACATTCCAAGTTGCCTCAGTATTGACCCATCTTCCTCAGGTGTAGCAGAAAGTACGTTGTCCATCCTCCCTTCTGAAGATGGAACATTCTCTATGTTGTTGATCCAAGTTGAGGGAAATGTCCTATGGGGAACCCAAAAAGTGGTCTATTTTGTTGTTCCTGATAGAGATGACCGGGAACAATGGAGAGAGGGATTTACTTAATTTCTAGGCCCATCATGTCTATTTGGGCATCTCAGGACTCCCCAAATAGGGCCCCAGCTAATGGTGTAGTCTGATAGTTAGTAAAGAATCATCATTAAAGTATGTCAGTCTCTTGCCCTTATTCAGCTTTTGCAGTCCTTGCTTTGCTAAGATTAGCTTTGGAGTGAGTGAGAGAACTGTAATAGGAAGTAGGTGATGGGGATATCTAAGTATAATTATATACTATTTCATTAAGAACTTTATACTGACTCACTGAAGCTATTGTGTACTTTTGATTTCAGTTATATATTTGTCCTTGTTTATGGATACATGTGAATATATGCTCTATCTCATGGGACATGGTCTATATCTAGGTTTTGGGACTTCCTTAGGAAGTAAACTTCCTAAAATGAAATTAGAGAATAATATGAAAGGAAAAGCCTCACCTAGTAATGAAGCCTATAACAAATGGTGTTAAGTGATTTGGACTGTCACATGCAGAAGAATGAAACTAGACTACCAGTTAACACTATGTGCTCAAATTAACCCACAATGTATCAAATATCTGGATATTAGACCTGAAAGTATAAAATACACAGAGAAACATCAGTGAAACATTTCATGATATTAATATGGAAAAGTGTATTTGGAGAATATACCCCGTGGGCAAGGGAAAGAAAAACAAGATTGAACAAATAGGACTATATCAAATTAAAAAGCATCTACATATCAAAAGAAAATATCAGGGGCCAGGTGGTGGTGCACTGGTTAAGTGTACACACTACAATGCACAAGGACCCGAGTCCAAGCCACTGGTACCCACCTTCAGGGGCAAAGCTTCAAGAGTGGTGAAATAGGGCTGCACATGTCTCTCTGCTACCATTTCTCTCTATCTCTCACCTCTCCTACATCTGTATCCAATAATAAAAATAAAGAAATAAATGAAGTTTCATAAGACAAGCAGGAAACATAGCAACTGGAAAAACATATTTTTTTAATATTTATTTATTTTTGCTCTTGTTGTTTTATTGTTGTAGTCATTATTGTTGTTGTTATTGATGCCTTTGTTGTTGGATAGGACAGAGAGAAATGGAGAGAGGAGGGGGAGACAGGGAGAGAGAAAGATAAACACCTGTAGACCTGCTTCACCGCTTGTGAAGCAACTACCCTGCAGGTGGGGAGCTGGGGGCTTGGACCGAGACCCTTATGCCGGTCCTTGTGCTTTGCGCCACCTGCGCTTAACTGCAGCACTACCGCCCGACTCCCAGAAAAACATATTTGAATACCATATATAAGGTTAATATCAAACATCTATAAAGAACTCATATAGCTCAAAAGAAAGAGACAAAACCTAATTTTAAAAAGTGGGCAGAGGTGGTCCGGGAGGTGGCGCAGAGGTAAAGCACTGGACTCTCAAGCTTGAGGTCCCAAGTTCAATCCCCGGCAGCACATGTACCAGAGTGATGTCTGGTTCTTTCTCTCTCTCCTATCTTTCTCATAAATAAATAAAAAATCTTTAAAAAAAAAAGTGGGCAGAGGATGTGAATAAACAATTCTCTAAATGAGATAGATACACATGTCACATAAATGTATGCAGAAATGCTATAATTCACTCATCATCAGAGAAATGAAAATTAAACCACACTACGATACCACTTCACACCTGTGGTAATATCCTTTATCAACAAAGCAGGAGAGGCTTACTGTTGGAAAAGATATGGAGAGAAAGAAACTCTTTTACACTGCTGGTGAAAATGCAAACTGGTTCAAACACTATGGAGAACAGAATGGAAAATCATGAAATACATACAGAGGTAAAATCTTATTATCTAGAAATTCTAGCTTTTTACCCAAAAGTGATAACAACACTGTTTTAAAGGGATAGCTGTATTCCCATGTACATAGCTGCATTACTCAGTCAAAATATTGAAACAACCAAAATGCCCCTCGGCATAGGATTGGATAAAAAGTTATGTCATCGGGAGTCAGGCAGTAGCACAGTGGGTTAAGTGCACATGGCACAAAACACAAGGACCGGCAGTTCAATCCCCAGGCTCTCCATCTGCAGGGGAGTCTGCAGGTGTCTATCTTTCTCTAGATATCTCTGTCTTCCCCTCCTCTCTCCATTTGTATCTATCCTATCCAACAACAACATCAACAACAAAGAGAACTACAAAAATAAAACAACAAAAGGACATAAATATAAAAAATTAAGTTATGTCATATACACTCAACTGAAGCAAATATTGATGCAGTTCAGCCAAAACCAATTCGCCAAGCAACACCTCCAGTCCAAGAATAAAAGCAAGCAAAACAAAAAGGATAGTAAGAGGCCAAAGCAAGAATAGAGTATTACACAAATCAACTATAAACTATGAATTCTAGAAATAGTGGGAAGAGAAAGAAAATGAGAAAAGAGAGAGAGAGAAGTTAGAGAGAAACACACAGTGAAAGAGTCAATGTTGAGTCAGACTTCTTCCACAAGAAGGTATGTCACTGAACAACATAACCAAAAAATTACCATACATCATAACAAACGTTGTTGAATAATGGCACTGCAATATGTTAAGTCTATAGTATAAACGACAATGTCTTAAATCCACCACTAAAAGACACACAGTAGGATAATGGATCAGAAAACACAGCTCAGCTCCTTCTTCCACTTAATACTTTAGGCCCCCTTATCAAAGATTAGATGTCCATAGGTGTGGGGGTTTAGTTATGGGCTTTCAATTCTGTTCCATTGGTCTGTGTGCCTATTTTTGTTCCAGTACCATGCTGTTTTGATTATGATAACTTTATAATAAAGTTTGAAGTCTGGGACTGTGATGCTTCCATTTCTGCTTATTTTCCTCAAGATGGTTTTGGCAATCCTAGGTGTTTTCTTGTTCCAGATAAATGATTGTAGTTTTTGTTCTATTTTCTTATTTGATAAGAATTGGGAGAAGCATATGGGAAAGTGGGCCCTACCCTAGGGTCCCAGGACTGGGGGAAGTTTAGGCTCTGTAGTAGAAATGTGAGGTTCCTGCTGTCTTAGGATTCAAGAAGACAATGGATAGTTACTTTTATCATCACATTATTTGGTAATTGGGTTAACTTTGAAAAGTCCCTTTGTTAGACATACAATCAATTTCCTCCTCTCATATTAACTAAATAGTTATTTATATGACTACAATTTAATAAATGTGTACATAAACACCATTCCCATCACCAAAAAGATTGTGACCCATCCCACCAACCCACCCCCACCCCCCAGCCAGCCCAGGAAGCTGCATGTCCACCCTCCCCCTCACCACAGGGTTTATACTTTGGTGCCCTACTTTCAATTTAGTCAGATCCTGCTTTTAGTTTCCCTTTCTGATCTTCTTTATCAACTTCTGTTGATGAGTGGGATCATCCCATACTCATCTTTATCTTCCTGACTTAGCTCACATAGCATAATTCTTTCTAGCTCCATCCAAGATGGGTCACATAAGTTGAGTTCATTGTTCTTAGTAGCTGCATAGTATTTCATTGTGTATATATACCTCAGCTTTCTCAGCCACTCATCTGTTGTTGGCACCTGGGTTGCTTCTAGCTTTTAGCTATTATGAATTGTGCTGCTATGAACATAGGAGTACACACCTCTTTTTACTTGGGTATTATGGACTCCTTGGTGTATATCCCCAAGAAAGGAACTAATGGGTCATATGGAAGGTCCATGTCCATCCTTGTGAGAGTTCTCCAGAGTGCTCTCCACAGAGTTTGGACCAATTTACATCCTCACATTCCAGTCCAGGCATTTCATTTCCTAACACAATCCCAAAACCTAGATATATAACAGGTCCCATGAGATAGAGCATATGTTCATATGTATCCATAAACTAGGGAAAAATATATAACTGAAATCAAAAGTACACAATAGCATGCAGTGAGTCAGTATAAAGTTCTTAATGAATAGTATATAATAAGAATTAGATATCCTCCTCACCTACTTCCTATTACAGTTCTCTCACTCCCTCCAAAGCTAATCTTATCAAAGCAAAGTCTTCAAAAGCTAAATAAGGGCAACAGACTGGCATACTTTAATGATGACTCTTTGGTCACTATCAGGCCACCCCATCATCCAGGGCCCTATTTGGGGAGTCCTGAGATTCCAAAAACAGACACAATGGGCCTTGACATTAAATAAATCTGTCTCTTCACTGTTACTGGTCATCTCTATCAGGAACAACAAAATAGAACCATTTGTGGGCCACCGAAGGACATTGCCCTAAACTTGGATCAACAACATAGAGAATGTTCCATCTTCTGAAGGAAGGATGGACAACATTTTCTATGCTATACCTGAGGAAGATGGATCTATTTTGGGGCAGTTTGGAATGTTCCTACTCATTCTCATATAATGTGCACTCAGATCTACAGGGATGCAGTGGTCACATAGGCTCCTAAGCTGTGTATGGACCCCAGAAAAAATCAAATCAATGGGGTTTACAGTCAACAATATTTACACCCCTTTCCCATGTTAGGGAGCTACTCTCTTCCCTGATGTAACTTTCTCTCCCTTTTATAGCCATGACATCATCTCCCCAGACAATAACTTGGATCCATCTGCATATCAGATTTCAGGCTCAAGGAAAAAAAAAAAAAGAAAAAGAAAAACTAGTATAGCCATAGGCTCTTTGGTATATAACTAAAATATGCCGACTAGCTATCTACAAAATGGAGGACCCCCCAACACTTCATCTGCAGTATTCCAGCCTTTAGTTCCATGAGTGCTCAACAATTTGTTTGGTTCCATATGTTAACTATCTTTTCAGCCACCAGGTTCCAGATGCTACCATGATGCCAACCAGACTTCCCTGAACAGACAAACCCACCAATGTGTCCTGGAGTCTTGCTTTCAAAGAGTCCCAACCTACTATGGAAAGGGAGACAGGATGGGAGTATGGATCGACCAGTCAACACCCATGATCAGTGGAGAAGCAATTACAGAAGCCAGACCTTCCACTTTCTGCATCCCACAATGACCTTGGGTCCATACTCCCAGAGGGATAAATAATATGAAAGCTACCAGGGGAGGGGATGGGATACAGAGATCTGGTGGTTGGAATTGTGTGGAGTTGTACCCCTCTTATCCTAAGGTTTTGTTAATGTATCCTTTTTATAAAATAATAATAATAATAATGTGATAGTCTTCAACATCCCAACAAGTTTATTTAAGAGAATATAACCAAAATTATAATCATTTATCAGGAATGATAAAACAACTAGAATTGCCAAAACAATCTTGAGGAAATATAACAGAAATTGAGATCTCAGATTCCCAGATCTCAGACTATATTATGAGGTCTTCATATGGGTCTATACCTCTAAAAATCTCTCTCCACTGCCACTGGTTATCTCCATCAGGGACATAATGCACCCCTTTATGAGCCCCTAAAGGACCTTGCCCTCAATGTGCATCAATAATGGTAGGGACTCCCCCATTCTCTGAAGGGAGGCCGGACAACATACTCTAGCTTTCACGGAAGATAGATCCTGAAATTAGTGCAGCCAAGAATGTTCCTAGTTGTGACCGGAGAATGTGATCTCAGACCTACTGGTATGCAAAGGTTGCATATGTCCCTGTGTTGAATATGGGCCCCAGCTCAAATCAATGAGTTTTATTGTTAAAAATATTTACATATTTTTCCCAAATATGGGGCTACTCTTTTCCATGATTAAGCTTTCTAGTCGTTTTTCCAACTATGTCACAATTTCCCCAGAAAATACCTTGGGTCTACCTGCATGTTAGCAGTCAGATTCAAGCAAAAACTAGTAAAGCCATGGGCCCCTTTGGGATATACCTAAAATAGACCTACTAGCCTTTTACAAAATGGAGACCTGCAGATCATCTTCTGTAATAGTCCAGCCTTTGGGTTCATGATTATTCAACACCTTGTTCTGCTTTATAGGTTAACTCTTTTTCTAGCCACCGAGTTCTTTGTGCTACCATTTCTGCCAACCTGAATTTTCTGACCAGATGACCCACCATCATGTCTTGTAATGCCACCTCCCCAGTCTCCTAGCCTATTAGGGAAAGAAATAGGCTGGGAGTATGGCTTAACCTACCGATGGATGAGCATGTTAGGTGGGGAAACAATGACAGACGCCAACCTTCTACCTTCTCAGTCCTATAATGATCCTGGGTTCATACTCCTGGAGGGATAAATAACAGGAAAGCTTTCAAGGGAGGGGGTAGGATATGGATTTCTGGGGGTAAAAATTGTGTGGAATTGCACCCTTCTTATCTTATGGTCTTGTCAATATTTCTATTTTATAAATTAATAAAAAATGTTAAAAATAATGTCATCAAAATCAAAACAGCAGTGTAGTGGAACAAAAATAGCTACATGGATGGTGGGTAGTAGCATAGTGGGTTAAGCACATATGGCACAAAGTTCAAGGACCAGAGTAAGGATCCTAGTTTGAGCCCCTAGATCCCAAACTGCAGGTGAGTTTATTTTATTTATTTATTTATTTAAGAAAGGAGACATTAACAAAACCGTAGGATAAGAGGGGTACAACTCCACACAATTCCCACCACTCGGTCACCATATCACATCCCCTCCCCTGATAGCTTTCCCATTATCTATCTCTCTAGGAGTATGTACCCAGGGTCCTTGTGGGTTGCAGAAGGTGGAAGGTATGGCTTCTGTAATTGCTTCCCCCGCTGAACATGGGCATTGAGTGGTCAATGCATACTCCCAGTGTGCCTCTCTCTTTCCCTAGTAAGGTGGGTCTCTGGGGAAGCAGAGCTGCAGGACACATTTGTGAGGTCCCCAGCGCAGGGAAGTCTGGTCAGCATTATGCTGGCATCGAGAACCTGGTGGCTGAAAAGAGAGATAACATGCAAAGCCAAACAAATTTTTGAACAATCATGGACCTAAAGGCTGGAATAGTGCAGACGAAGTGTTGGAGGGTTATTCCCTGCAAACTTTTGTGTACTTCTGCTTTCAGGTATATATTTTTCCCTGGTTTATGGACACATGTGAACATATGATCTATCTCAGGGGACCTGGTCTATATCTAGGTTTGGGAACTTTATTGGGGAGTGGAACACCTGAAATAGAATTAGAGAATACTATGAAAATAAAGGTCTCACCCCAGTAATGAAGCTGAAAAGTTGTCATTCCACACCTGAAGTCTCTGGACACAGTCTGAAGTGAAGCATGCTGGGGTGGCACTCATTGCATTGATTAGGTTGCAATTGGTGCATGCAATATTATTTGATATAAATTGAGAGAAGCATGCAGGAAACTAGGTCCCACCCTAAGTTTCCAGGACTGGGGGAAATATAGCGTAAATATAGTAAATATAGTGTAAATGTAAGTTTCCTTCTGTCTTAGGGTCCAAGAAGACAATGGATAGTTATTGTTATCATCACATTATTTGGTAATTGGGTTAACATTGAAAAGTCACTTTGTTAGGGTTTGCTGTATAATACTCAACATCTTGTATATAGCTGTGCCAATGGTTGCTTCTGTTCTCCCTGGTCTAGGCTTTTGAGAGTCAACATATCAAAGACTCATCCTATGTATTAAAAAGACTCAATCTGTGTTTTAAAATGTTAGAGATATATGATCAATTTTCCCCTTTCATATTAATAGAATACTGGTTTATATGACTACACTTTAATAAGAGTGAACATAAACACTATTTCAACTACAAAAAGACTGTGTCCCATCTCACCCATCCACAACCCGGGAAGCTGAATGTCCACCCTTCCCCTCACCACAGGGTTTTTACTTTGGTGGCCTACTCTAGATTTAATCAGATCTTGTTTTTGTTTCTCTTTCTGTTCTTTCTCAACTTCTGTTGATAAGTGGGATCATCCCATACTCATCTTTGTCTTTCTGACTTAGTTTACTTAACATAATTCCTTCTAGCTCCGTCCAAGATGGGTTAGAGAAGGTGGGTTCATTGTTTTTAGTAGCTGCATAATATTCCATTGTTTTTATATACCACAGCTTTCTCAGCCACTCATCTGTTGTTGGGCACCTGGGTTCTTTCTAGGTTTTAGCTATTATGAATTGTGCTACTATGAACATAGGTGTACACATATATTTCTGATTGGGCATTATGAAAGCCTTGAGGTATAACCCCAGGAGAGGAATTACTGGGTCGTATGGAAGGTCTATATCTAGCCTTGTGAGAGTTCTTCAGACTGCTCTCCACATAGGTTGAACCAATTTACATCCCCGCCAGTAGTGCAGAAGGGTTCCTCTGTCTCCACAGCTTCTCCAACATTTGTTGCTTCTGTCCTTTTTGATGTATGCCATTCTCACAGGAGTGAGGTGGTATCTCAGTGTTATTTGCATCTCCCTGATAATCAGTGACCTGGAGCAGTTTTCCATGTGTTTGTTAGCCGTTTGAATCTCCTCTGAAGTGAATGTCTTGTTCTCTGCCCTTTTTTGTATGTTCATTTGATTTTTTTGGTTCTAAGTTTGCTGAGCTCTTTGTATATTTTGGTGATTAGTCCCTTGTCTGATGTATGGTATGTGAAGATTTCCCCATACTCTGAGGGGTCTCTGTGTGATAGTTTCTTTGGCTGTGCAGAAGCTTTTTAATTTTATGTAGTCCCAATGGTTTGTTTCTGCTTTAGTCTTCCTTGCAGTTGGGTTTGTTTCATCAAAGATGTCCTTGAAGTTTAGTTGGGAAAGTGTTCCACCTATGTTTTCCTCTAGGTATTTGATAGTTTCTGGTCTAACATCCAGGTCCTTGATCCATTGGAGTGGATTTTTGTTTCTAGTGAGATAAGGTAAATAATAGTAATGAGTAGTAAATAATAGTGAATAGTAAATAATAGTTTTGAATAGTAAATAATAGTTTGGATAGTAAATTGAATAGTAAATAATAATTGAATAGTAAATAATAGTTGACAGTATACAAGTCTTTCACTTCTTTGGTCAGCTTTACTCCTAGGTATTTTATTGATTTTACTGTAACAATGAATGAGAGTGATTTCTGGATGATTTCTTCTTCATTTTTAGTGTTTGCATATAGAAATGCCACTGATTTTTGTACATTGATTTTGTAGCCTGACAACTTGTTGTATTGCCTAATAACTTCTAGTAGTTTTCTGCTGGTTTCTTTAGGTTTTTCTATGTATACTACCATATCATCTGCAAATAGTGAGAGCTTGACTTCTTCCCTTCCAATCTGTATTCCTATGATTTCTTTCTCTTGACTGATTAGTATAGCAAGAACTTCCAACACTTTGTTGAAGAGTAATGGTGATAGTGGACAGCTATGTCTAGTCCCCAATCTGAGAGGGAATGCTTTCATCTTCTGTCCATTGAGTATGATGTTGGCTGTAGGTTTACTGCATATGAATTCCACTATCTTGAGGAATTTCCCATCTATTCCTATTTTTGTAGAGTTATAAGCATGAATGGATGTTGGATTTTGTCAAAGGCTTTCTCTGCATCTGTTGAGATAATCATGTGGTTTTTGACTTTGCTTTTATTGATGTGGTGAATGACATTGAATGACTTACATATGTTGAACAAACATTGCATTCCTGGGATAAATCCAACTTGGTCGTGAAGAAAAATCTTTTAGATATACTGTTGTATCCAATTGGCCAGGATCTTGTTTAATATTTTGGCATCTATATTCATCAGATATATTGGTCTTTAGTTTTCCTTTTGTCTCTATCTTCTTTTGGTATTAGGACAATCTTGGCTTTATAGAAAGTGAAAGGTAGTGTTCCTGTTTCTTAAATCTATTGGAGAAGCTTTAGAAGTATGGGTATTCACTGTTTCTTGAAAGTTTTGTACAAATCGATTGTGATGCCATCTGGTCCAGGACTTTTGTTGTTGGGGAGATACTTTTTTTAAATTTAAGAAAGGATTAATTAACAAAACCATAAGGTAGGAGGGATACAACTCCACACAATTCCCACCACCCAATCTCCATAACCCACCCCCTCCCCTGATAACTTTCCCATTCTCTATCCCTCTGGGAGCATGGACCCAGGGTCATTGAGGGCTGCAGAAGGTAGAAGGTCTGGCTTCTGTAATTGATTCCCCGCTGAACATGGGCATTGACTGGTCGGTCCATACTCCCAGTCTGCCTCTCTCTTTCCCTAGTAGGGTGTGTCTCTGGGGAAGCTGAGCTCCAGGACACATTGGTGGGGTCTTCAGTCCAGGGAAGCCTGGCCAGCATCCTGGTGGCATCTGGAACCTGGTGATTGAAAAGAGAGTTAACATACGAGGCCAAACAAATTGTTGAGCAATCATGGGCCCAAAGCTTGGAATAGTGGAGAGGAAGTGTTAGGGGGTTACTCACTGCAAACTCTAGTGTACTTCTGCTTTCAGGTATATATTTTGCAGTAGTTTATGGATACATGTGAACATAAGCTCTCTCTCACAGAAACTGGTGTATATCTAGGTTATGGGACTTTGTTAGAAAGTGAACCACCTGAGATGAAATTAGAGTGTACTATAACAGGAAAGGTCTCACCCGAGTAATGAAGCTGAAGGGTTGTCATTCCACACGTGAAGTCTCTGGACACAGTCCAGAGTGAAGTCCAAGGTGAAGCTTGTTGAGGTGTCAATCGTTGCGTTGGTTAGGTTGTGATCGGTGGATGCAATATTATTTGGTATGGATTGGGAGAGGCATACGGGAAAGTGGGCCCTATCCAAGGGTTCCAGGACTGGGGGAAGTAGGGGCTCTATAGTGGAAATATGACAGGACATTCTTAATAACGGTTTCAATTTCTTTGTCTGTGATTGGTGCATTTAGGTTTTGTAGTTCTTCTTGGTTCAGTTTTGGAAGGGCATATGCTTCTAGGAATTGTTCCATTTCTTCCAGATTCTCTAGCAGTGGTGTATAGTTCTTTATAGAAGTTTCGCAGGATTCTCTGGATTTCTGTGGTGTCAGTTGTGATATCTCCTCCATCGTTTACAATTCTATTAATTTGAGTCTTCTCTCTTTTTTTTTTTGGTGATTCTGGCTAGGGGTTTGTCAATTTTGTTTAATCTTTCAAAGAACCAACATTTGGCTTCATTGAGATTTTGTATGGTTCTCTTATTTTTGATGTTGTTTACTTCTGCTCTAATTTTAGTCATCACTGTCCTTCTGGTTGCTTTAGGGTTCCTTTGTTCCTCTTCCTCTAAGTCCTTAAGGTGTGCAGTAAGGTCATTCATTTGAGCTTCTTCTTGGTGTTTAATATGTGATTGTATGGCTATAAATTTCCCTCTCAATACTGCTTTAGCTGTGTCCCAAATATTTTGGTAGCTTGTGTCTTCATTTGGATTTGTTTCCAGGGACATTTGAATTTCTTGCTTGAGTGTCACTCTGACCTAGTGGTTCAAAAACAGTATGTTGTTTAGTTTTCAAATTCTGTGTCTTTTAATAATTTTCTGTTCATTGTGAAATGTTAGTTTTACTCCACTGTGGTCTGAGAAGATAATTGGGATGATTTTAATGCTCTTGAATTTGTTTATGCTGTGTTTGTGGCCTAACATGTGGTCTATTCTTGAGTATGTGCTGTGTGGATTTGAAAAGAATGAGAATTCTATTTTTTTTTTTTTGTTGTGAAGAACTGTGAAACTGTCCAAGAGATCTAATCTGTCCATCTCTTCATTTAATTATTTTGTTTCTCTGTTGATTCTCTGCTTTGTTGATCTGTCTAAGTGTGAGAGGGGGTGTTAAAGTCTCCCACTATTATTTTATTACTATTGATGTATTTTTGAAGTTCTTTCAGTAGGTGCTTGATGTATTTAGATGGTCCCTCATTGAGTGCATAGATGTTAATAATTGTTAATTCTTCTTGGCTGATTGATCATTTAATCATTATGTAATGACCTTGCCAAACTTTTATTACTTTATTTAATTTAAAATCTATTGTATCAGAGATGAGAATGGCTGTTCTGCCTTTTTTTGTGGTCCGTTAGCCTGTATGATAGTTTTCCATCCTTTCACTTTAAGTCTGTGTTTATCTTTTGGGATTCTCAAGTGGGATTCTTGTAAGCAGCATATGGTTGGGTTATGTTTTCTGATCCATCCTCCCACTATGTGCCTTTTTATGGATGACTTTAAGCCATTGACATTTACTGATATTATGGATTAATGTATTGTAGTGCAACAATTTTTATGATGTTCTCGTTTATAAAAGGTCTTTTAGAACCTCTTTCAGGGCAGGTTTGGTGATGGTTGCCTCCTTTAACTGTTGTATGTCTAAGAAGGTTTTGATCCCTCCATCTAGTTTGATTGAAAGTCTAGCAGTATATAGTATACTTGGTTGAAACCCTTTTTCATACAGGGCTTGATAGATACCTTGCCATTCTGTTCTGGATTTTAGAGTTTGTTTGGAGTAGTCTGCTGATATGGGTTTCCCCTGTATGTGACATTTTGTTTCTCTCTTGCAGCCTTTAGGATCCTTTTTTATCCTTACTTCTTTTCATCGTAACGATGATGTTTCTTGGTGTCTTCAGGTCTGGATTGATTCTGTTTGGGACTCTCTCTGCCTCTTGAATCTTAATATCATTTCTGTTGTTCAGGTCTGGGAAGTTTTCTTCTATAACTTCCTCTAGAATGGTTGCTTCCTCTTCCTCTTTTTCTTCCTCTGGAAGAACAATTATATGAATATTACACATTTTGAGATCATTCAATATATCTCTGTTGTTGTTTTCAGTGTCTCTCAATCTCCTTTTAAGCTCTTTAACCTCTTTGTTAGTTTTCTCTGGCTCATCCTGAGCCTATTTCTGTTTTCTGCTTCTGTTAGTCTGCTTTCCCTTCCCTCAGCTGCTTTCTTTAGTTCAGCTATTTCAGCTTTCAGTTCTCTAATTGCCTCAAGGAAATTGGTATTTTCCTTGAGGGTCTCTTCTTTTGTTTCCCTCCTATTGCTAGCCATTTCCTCCAAAGTTGTTTTCATTGCTGTTATTAATAAGTTTATTATTGCTGGAGTTATCTGTGGTTACTTTTGGCTGATTTGTAATTTCTTCTGGTCTTTTGTCTTCGTTCACTGTAGTAGCAGTTTTATTTGCTCCTGATATACCCATTTTTATTAATGTTCTTTTTATTTCTATGTTCTGTTGTTGCTCAGTTGTGTTTTGTGTACAAGCCACGATATACTAAATACCTTTGTTACAAATGCAGTCACCAACCTCAGAAATCATAACAGTTGTAACTAAAAAAGGATTGAAGCAGTTTAACCCATACCAGTTAGCCCAACAATGTCTCCAGTCCAAGAAAATAGCAACCAAATCCAAATGAAAAAGAAAGAGAAAGGAAAAAAGGGATAGCACAAATAGGTAATTATGCAAGTCTACTGTCCACTTTAAATTCTAGGGATATCAAGAGGAGAAATGGAAGTAGAGCACAGAAACATACTCTGAGTCAGATTTCTTCCCTTAAATAATTCACAAACAAGTATCTGTGAATTTAGGATGCAGAGGAAGGAGGATGAAAGAAAGGAAGACAGGGGGAAGAAGATAGAAAAGCAAAATGAAAAGAAAAAACAGTAAAAATGAGAAATGAAAGGAGAGTTTTTTTGTTTGTTTGTTTAGCTAGGAGAAGGGAGAAGGGTGAGAGTGGATAAAGGAGTATGAAGAGTGAGACAAGTTCCTCTCACAATGGATAAGACACCCAGTCACCTAACATTGGAAAGTATACTAAGAATTAATTTTGGTCAACTTGAGGGTGGGGCAAAGGAATATGCATACATATGATAGTAATAATAAAATAGAACAGAGTGCCGGGCTAGCTTCACGGGCGGGAGACAGATTACCAGGGACTCATGGCTGAGTGGTACGCATATCAGTCTTTATTCATGTGGAATGCAGCACAATCTAAGCCATCTAAAAACTAACTATAATCACAACCCTGTATATATATATATATATATATATATATATATATATATATATATACATATACATATATTTGCCATGTAGGGTAAACAGGATGTGATGTAGAGAGGGTGGAGTGAAAAGAGATTGGTGCAAATCAGGGTTTACTATGAGAGGGGGCAGAACAAACAGACATCATGAACCAGTGTGGATTAAACCAATGCCCTTCAGGCAGGGCAGTGCTTAGTTAACAGTGGTTATGTAAATATAATACAGTGTTAAGCAGGGGGGATTAAACCAATGAAACAGAAGGGGTTTTTAGAAGCAGAATTAGAAGCGTACCAACAATTCCCCCTTTATTTTTAACTAATGACCATAATATCAGGAATGTGAGGTGAACAGAAACCTATATCGTACAGGCATTTTCAAAAGAACTGGCACAAGTCATGGAGGAACAAAATAGGAGAGCAGCAAGAACCAGTGTGATGTCAAGGGGAGACTTGAGGGGGGCATTTCCAGCCACAAAGGGCAAGGCCTAGCAGGCAAAAGGGCATATCCTGCCTCTGGGGGCATCTATTGCCTCAAGGGTGTTTCCTGCCTCTGTGGGCATGATCTAATAAGGAGGAGGAGTTTCCTGACTCTGGGGGCAGGGCCTGCAGATGAGGGGCATGGCCTATAGAGTCCCAAGGCTCTGGCTTCAAAGTCCATGCACTGCTGCAGTCAGTTTTTGAGAAACCCAGCAGTATAAAAGGAAACTGCTGTCAAGTTGTGTAAAGTGTCCTAGAAGTGTACCAGTAAGTCCGATGGAAGTGTCAGACAAAGATGACCACGGAAGAAATGCCAGGGGGTGAAAAGCTGTACATCTGTCTCAATGGGGAATGTCAGCCACTGGAATTCTGCTTTTCTGTAGAAAGTCAGCTTTGGAGTCTGAGAATCTATTTCTTCAGGTCATACCAGGTCACATCATTGGTTTGGGGGGCTGCTGTAGTCCTGCCATCTTGTGAGTGATGTCAGATAACAGGGGTCCAAATGGATTTCCGGGGATTCCATTAGAGCAGATGCTTTTTCATGTGAAGACTTGACAGCTGTAATTCACGTACTTGTCAAACAAAGCTTGTAGCATGTTAGAAGTTTACTATAATTGATAACTCCATTATAATTGGAAGTCCTTTTTAGTATGATTTCAAGATTATTTAAACAGCTTAAACTCAATAAAATGTGGAAAGGTAAACAGAAGAACCATGGTTAAAAGCCTCAGGCATGAGAATCATTAACATAATAATTTCACTATCTGCTCTGTCCATAACTCATAGTTTTCAGGATTAAATGTTTAAGATTTATGCCAATATGTAAAAAACAATAAAAGGAGGAAAAAACAATTTCTGGATGTCTCTAGAAATCATGGCTGCATCCAGCATTTTTTTAAGTCAATGTCATACAAAAATTCAGTCATTCAAATCACTCTCTTATGAAATGCAACTGAAAGCAGACAGCAAACTTAAGATATTCAGAGAGAATGAGGGGGGAATCAAGAGAAAAGTGGTAGGAAGTTTTTGCTTCTATAACTTTGAACTAAATTATCCATATCTCACCATGTAGCATCGTGTGTCCCCTGGAGGGAGTCCTAGCCCAAAAAGATCCTTGAAATTCCATTTAGGGTGCTTCTGACTGTTCCTGCAGGATTGCAGGCATCTATTTTTAAAAGTGTCTTCCCAAGAATTGAATCAGGAGAGTAGAACTAACCATGTGTCTCTATTCTTCGGGACTGCCAGGGTACTGGAGAATGCTCTTCAAGTTAGAGTAGTCCTTCTCCATAGGAAACATGTGAGAGGAAGTCCAAAAAGTCCAAGGAGAAATTTTCGCGCATCTCCCAAGCTCTACGATCACAGTCATAAGAAACCAAAGTGTCGCCCTGAGCAAAATGTAGTCATTCTCCTCGGGAAACATGGGAGAGGGAATCCAGAAAGTCCAAGGAGAAATCTCCGTGCATCTTCCAAGCTCTACAATCATAGTCATAAGGAACCAAAGTTCCTGGTCAGGGAGCCAAAGTGTGGCCCAGAGAAAAATGTTCCAGAGACAGAAACTGTCTCATGACGAAACAGTAGAGGCTTTGGGAAACCTCTTCATAAGTAGAAAGGCAGTCCATAGTGAATAGGTAGCCAAGTTACTTATCTGGGGGATGGATAGGTTAAGTCCCACGTTGGTTGGGTCAATATGCCAGTCCCTGTTCAGGGTGCCATTATGCTGGGCTAGCTTCATGGGCAGGAGACAGATGACCAGGACTCATGGCTGAGTGGTACGCAGATCAGTCTTTATTCATGTGGAACACAGCACAATCTAAGCCATCTAAAAACTAACTATAATCACAATTCTGTCCATATATATATATATATATATATATATATATATATATATATATATTTGTCAAGTAGGGTGTAAACAGGATGTGAAATAGAGAGGGTGGAGCGAAAAGAGATTGGTGCAAATCTGGGTGTACTACAAAAGGGGGCAGAACAAAAAGACATCATGAACCAATGTGGATTAAACCAATGCCCTGCAGGCAGGACAGTGCTTAGTTAACTGTGGTTATGTAAATAGAATACAGTGTTAAGCAGGGGGATTAAACCAATGAAGGGGTTTTTAGAAGCAGAATTAGAAGCATACCAACAACAGAGTAAAAAGCCCTAGCAGTGGGTCTTCAGCTTGGACAGCTCCCTGTTAACTCAGGCACATTGATCCTAGACAACTGATTGAAATAAATAAATTAAATAAATAAATAAATAAATAAAATAAAAAACTTCCAGGCAGTCTTTCCCAGTTTTTTGTCAGGTATTTGTCACTGCAATTGGGCCTATCTCCCTTAATCAGAGAAAAAAAAAAAAAAAGATAGCAAAGGTATTCAGAAAAGAACATGGTTGGAATGGCACCCCTGGTGAGCCAGGAATCTTGGTGAACAAGGTCAGCATTCAGCGGGAAGCCTGCTAGCAGCAGCTCCATACTCCTGGGGTCTGGCTATGGGGGAGAGGGCTACAAGGGTATGGGGGGAGAAATAATTTAAAAAATACCTTTCAATTTGCTCTAATTTCTAACCCAAATTGAGTTATAGTCACATCCTTGGTGTCACACTTAGAATGTCTTGTGTTCACAGACCTGGTGAAGGCCAGGATCTGATGCTTTGTACCAGTAGTTGTCAGAGCTCAAGCCAGAAGCTGGTTCTGAGTCTCCATCTTGGCTCTGCCAAGTTTCTTTACAGGTGGTGGAGCAGGTCTGCATGTGTCTTTTTCTATCTCCCTCTCTGTATTCCCCTCTTCTCCCTATTCCTCTCTATCCTATCCATCAAAGGCAACATCATCAACAACAACAACAATAACTACAACAACAATAAAATAACAAGGGCAACAAAATAAATAAAGGGAAAACAAATAATAAAAAATTAAAAAATAGATACACATAACAGTGAATTAATTTAAATCCCAAAAGTACACACACACACATACCGGGGCCAGGGGGTAGCACATCTGGCTGAGCACATATATTACAGTGTGAAATGACCCAGATTTGAAACCACAGTCCCCACCTGAATGACGAAGCTTCATGAGCATTGAAGCTTAATAAGCATGTGCTACAGGCATCTCTCTTCCTCTCCCTCCCTACTACTCCCTCCCCCTCAAATTATGTGTGTCTATATACATATAAAAATAAATATAATACAAAATAATTAAAAAATAAACCTGCACACCTATGAACACCTAATTCTTATAAGGGAAGCCAACCTATTAAATGGAGGAAGGAGGATATCTTCAATAAACAGTGCTAGGAAAATTGGGTTGAAACATTCAGAAGAATGAAACCAAACAACTTTATCTAACCAGAAACAAAAGTCAACTTCAAATTGATCAAGGACCAGAAACTATCAAATACATATTGGAGAATATAGGCAGAAACCATTTTCATCTAAATTTTAAGGGCCAATTTGATGACACAAATGCAATTGAAAGTCAGACTAAAATAAAAGCAAATCAGTAGGACTGAATCAAATTGAAAAGCTTTTGCACAGCAAAAGAATCCATCATCTAAGCAAAGACATCCCTCACATAATGAGAGAAGATATTTACGTGTCATACATCAGGCAAGAGACTAATAACCAAAATATATAAAGAGCTTGCTAAACTCAGAGTAATAAAAGTAAATGACACAATTAAAAAGGGGAAGGATATAAACAGAATACTCACCACAGAAGAGAAAAACAAAAATCAGATATATGTAAAATTACAACAGGTCACTAACTGTCAGAAAAATGCAATTAAAGACAACAATGAGATACCATTTCAGTCCTGTGGGAATGTCATACATCAAGAATGAAAGAAGCAACAAATGTTGGAGAGGTTGTGGGGATAAAGGAGTACTCCTGCACTGCTGGTGGAAATGTAAATTGGTCTAACCTCTGTGGAAAGCAGTCTTGGAGAACCATCATAAGGCTAGAAATGGACTTTCCTTATGACTCAGCAATTCCTCTCTTAAGACACAATAATATCCAAAGCACACACCAACACACATCCAGAAGATGTATGTATACCTATGTTCATAGCAGCACAATTTGTAATAGCCAAAATCTAGAAACAATCCAGGTGCTCAACAACAGAATAATGCCTGGAAAAGTTGTGATAAATACTGACAGGAATACTACTCAGCTATTAAGAATAAAGTACCTACCTTCCATCTTGGATGGAGCTGGAAGGGATTTTGTTAAGTGAGGTCAGTCAGAAAGAGAAATATGAGTTTGGAATATTCTCATTAATAAACAGAAGTTTAGAAAGAATAGAAAGGGAAAAGCAAAGTATAATTGGATTGAATTTAGATTAGTTCACTGAGGAAAAAAAGAAACTCTGAGTGGAGGGTGAGGGTAGATATTCAGCTTCATTATAGGACTGTACAAGAAAGGCATTAATTTACACTTCTATTAACTTATAACCTTATAAATAAGTATTTAATAAATATAAGAGGAGAAAATGGATTAAAAGTCTTGTCTTTTTGATGCATAGACCCCAGTAAAAATCCCTTCAATATAAGCACGTAAGTTTTGAAATTGGTAATATGATTTAATTTTAACAATGGGTTTTAAATTGTTAATACATTTCTAGCAATGGCTATTTCTTTAAAATATTAAATCACCTATAGTCTTATACCAGAAGCAACTGGTTGTGTCACTATATAGATATAGCTATATGTAAATAGCACTAAATAGCATAAATCATGGTAATGTCTTATATGATACAGCAAACCCTAACCAAGGGAATTTCAAAGTAAACCAAATTCCCAGATAATCTGGGTTACAATCATAACTAACTATTGCTTTATTAAACTCTAAGACAATAAGAACCTTCCCCATTCTCTATAAAAATCATATTCCTCCCAATCCTAGAACATTTGGGGCATGGCTCATTTTCCTGCATGCCTCTCTAGACCATTTGATACTGCATCTGCTGATCATAACCAAATTAATGCAAATAGTACAAGATCGACCTTTCACTTTGGGTTGTGCCCAGAGATGCCAGGCATGAACTATCAATCCTACAGCCCTAGTACCCTGGTGAGAACTTTCCTAGCTCATAGTACTCCTCAATTCCTTATCAGATGGTTCCCTTCCTAACAAAGTCACAGAACTTAGATATATACCAGGGCCCATGAGACAGAGCACATGTGCACATGTACCCCTAAGTTAAGGGAAATATATAGCTTAATGCTAAAGTGCACAATAGTTTGCAGTGACTCAATATAATATGTGCAGTAAGCTAGTAGAAAGATACCCCCCCTGAAAAAAAACCTGTAAAGTACTTAATAAAATAGTTTCTACTGAGATACCCTCATTACCAACTTCCTATTTCACTTCCCTCAATTACTATGAGAGTAACTTTGTCAGGTAAAGTAAATATTACAAAAAAGGGCAAAAGACTGGCACACTTCAATGATGGCTCTCCAAACCACCCCATTATCCAGGGCCCTACTCAAGGAATTCTGGGATTCCTACATAGAAAAGAGGGGACTAGACCTCTAACAGATCCAACTCTCCACCACTGCTAAATATCTCCATCAGGAACAACATCCTCAATCCGCTTGTAGGCACCCACAGAACCTTCCCCTCAATGTGGAACAATAATGTTAGGGACTGCCCCACTCTCCAAAGGCAAATGGGGGTCAACATACTCTGACAATTGAGAAAGATTGGTTCTGAAATGAGTGCATCCTTGAATGTTCCTAGCTATGACCATGAAATGTGAACTTTCAGACATATGTGGATACAGAAGTTACACAGGTGTTGTAATTTAACTTTAAAAGAGGTTGGTTGGAAGCTGTTGCACACAAAATAATTCACAGCAGGGATCTGGGAACTGGTTTAAACAATCCAAGGATTATTAGGGTGAAACAAGTAAAAGGCAAAATAAGCACTTATCATCAAGTGTTAAGAGTACACTAGGTCCATGAAGTCTGAGTATAGTTATCAAAAGTTTAGTCCCATAAGATAAACAATTATCAGCTCTTGTAAAGTTTGCTCATGTCTGTAGAGGAGTCTAAATGTTTGCCAGCTAGCAGAGTCACATGTGTTCAGTTCCCAGGACAAGTAGCCATGGCGGATACCTGGCACACCTCCATAGAGATGCATCTGACCAGGAGAAGCAGCAGCAGCTGTTCCAAGTCCTGTGCTTTACACCTTCCCTTCTCTGTGTGTTGTGCCCCAGGGTGATGGCATTTATATGCTAATAGTCCCAAATTCCTCCTCAGGTCACAATACACAGGCTCCTGGGCAGAATATAATCCCCAGATGTAATTGATGGTGTTTTTGGTTAATGGTATTATATAATTTTCTCATATTTGACAGCTAATTTCTTCCATAATGCAGTTTTCTATTCCTAGTTCCAACTCTGACATCATATACCCAGAAAATACCTAAAGCCCACCTGCATGCTAGCTGTCAGGCTCAGCAAAAGTTAGTAAAGTCGTGGGCCACTTGGAATATAACTAAAATAGAATTACCAACTTTTTCCAAAATGGAGACATCATCTGATATTGTCTTACCTTTAGATTCCTGATAATTAGATAATTTACTCTGCTTTATATCATTGTGATTTTACAAGGATTTAATATATATAGGGCTTTTTGTCAAATGGCAATTTTGAAAATGCTTATTCTTCCAAATCACAAAAGTTGGATATACTTACTTTTAGAAAAATTAATTTCAGAAGAACAATACAATACACACAATAGTGATAGATGTTTAAAAGATAGAAGCTATATATGCAAATTAAATTAGGAATAAAATTAGTCAGGTTAGTTACATGTTGTATACTATTCTATAGCGTATATGTATGTGTATGTATATGTATTTCACAGTTGACAGTATGTAACACTCAGTTCTTTTATATATATATATTTATTCATTTATTTCCTTGTTTGTTGCCCTTATTGTTGTAATTATCATTGTTGTTATTGATATCATTGTTGTTGGATAGGACAGAGAGAAATGGAGAGATGAAGGGAAGACAGAGAGGGGGAGAGAAAGACAGACACCTGCAGACCTGCTTCACCGCCTGTGAAGTGACTCCCCTACAGATGGGGAGCTGGGGCTTGAACTGGGATCCTTATGCCGGTCCTTGCGTTTTGTGCCACCTGCGCTTAACCCGCTGCACTACAGCCCGACTCCCAACACTCAGTTCTTAAGGGGAGAATTGGGTTTACACATCAATTGACAGCAGCTTAATTTGTAAATTACATGGTTAATAAATATAATGCAGGTTCACTAAAATTACTGGTTAGTTAACTGTTAATAGTCAACAGAAAATCTGTTAGAGTAATTTCAATCATTGTTAATGTTCATTATTTTTAATGAAACTGATACAGAAAGAACGATGCACAGAGAAAGATACTGGATCAGTGATGACCTCTGGTGTCTAGTTTTGCTGGGGATTGAAACAGGGGTCTCAGAGTCTTAGGAATTATGTTGTATCTAGAACACATTAAGTCTTACAAAAAGTATTCATTTTCTTTTTTCTTTCTATTGCACTTATAAATAAGTTTACTTACCTACTGCCTTCAGGGTTATCACTGAACCTTGGTGCTTCCACTATGAATCCTCCAATCCTGGATTCCAGTTCTTACTTCATTACTTTCTTCCATTCTCCTTTGCTTCCTATCTTCCTTTATATCATCATTTTTATTTGATAAGACAGAGAAAAATTGATACAGGATGAAAAAAAATGTTTAAAAATGCAAAGTAAATATTGAAAGTAAACTGGGAAAATCTGTATGCTTTCACAAGCCATATTTTATTTTATGTAATTTAATCTGTTTAATTTTGTGAATTGAGAGGAATCAATAGAAATCATTATTTAAATTTTGTGAATTTGAGTTTTCAGTGAAAACACAGAATGTTGTTTTTGTCAACTGGCTTCGCGAGCAGTAGACAGAGACAGCCAGAGACTCATGGCTGAGCTGAGAATGCTGTTCAATCTTTATACATGAGCAGGGATTCAGTCCAACAACCTAATCTTTTCTATGCATAACCATTATGCTATACTCCTACCACCAAACTAATCTAATCTAATCACAACCCAATTCTGTCCTCCCTTTCTCTCCTCTGGTAGAAGTGTCAGGAACCCAGGAACAAAGGAAATACGTACAATAGAGGGCGGGGAGAAGGAAAAAGTGCAAACCAGTGATGGCTAAACTAAATGTACCAGAGGCAGGGGGGAAGACCAAACCAATATCCCAGAGGCAGGGGGGTCCCCAGCCAACAGTGGACATGCAAACAGAACACATAGCAAGCAATACAAGTGCACAAGCAGAATCCAGAAGCATACCAATAATTCCCCATTTTCTTTTTAACTAATTGACCATAGTATCAGGAGTGTGGGGTGAACAGAAACCTATATCGTACAGGCATTAAAAAAAAAAAAAAAAAAAAAAAAAAAAAACTGACACAAGACATGGAAGAACAAACAAAAGAGCAACAAGAGCCAGTGTGATGCCAAAGGAAGGCCTGACGGGGGCGTTTGTTGCCTCTGTGGGCAAGGCCTATCAGGCTAAAGGACATTTCCTGCCTCTATGGGCATCTCTTGCCTCTGGGGGCGCTTCATGCCTCAACTGGCTTTTCCTGACTCTGTGGTCATTACCTAGCAAGGAGGAGGGTATTCCCTATAGAGTCCCAAGGTGGCTGGCTGCAGTCAGTCTTTGAGAAACCCAGCAGCATAAGGGAAGCTGCTGTAGAGTTGGGTAAAGTGTCCAAGAGGTGTACCAGTGAGTCTGATAGAAGTGCCAGTCCAAAGTAGATAACAATGGAAGAAATGCCAGGGGGTGAAATGTTGCATGAGGAAGGTTAGCCGCTGGAATTCCGCTTTTCTGTAGAGAACTTGACAGCTGCAATTTACTTACTTGTGAAACAAAACTTATAACAGGTTAGAAGTTTACCACAATCGATAACTCCATTATAATTGGAAGTCCTTTCTAGTATGATTTTAAGGTTGTTTAAACAGTTTAAACTCAATAAAATGTGGAAATGTAAATAGAAGAACCATGGTTAAAAGCCTCAGGCATGAGAATCATTAGCATAACCATTGTGCAATCTATTGTTTGCCTGGGCTGGTTATATCTCTAATGGAGAAGGTATTTGAGAGCTTTACATATCAATAACGTCTTTTTTTACCTTTTGTTACATCCATACAAGATGGAGACACATCCTAGGTGTGTGCAGAATTTTCAGACCAATTTTAGTTAAAATATATTGATTTTAAAATAATTTTTACCTCAGACTTTAAATTAAAGTTAATTTTACCTTTATAAGAATTATATTGAAAAATTTTTTCATTTAACTTTGCCTGGTAAAAATGTAGCCTTAAAGTTACATTTCTAACCTTAAAGTTAATGTTTACCAAACTTCAAACACACACATAAACATGGTCTTCAATACACAAGGAAAAAACTTTTGTTACGAAGACATTCCATTTTAAACACGAATTTAGATCTGTACTGTCTTAGTTGTTCGGGGGGTGTTGTCTGGAGGTGGCCTCTTGCCCAACTTCATCTCCAGGAAGTGCAGGGGTGCGATCACTGAATGGATGCCTGTGTATTCTAGCTCCTCTGCTGTCAGATATGAGCTGGGGATCTTGGTCAGGGGGCCCAGTCCTGGCAGGGAGCCCACAGTCACTGGGTGGTCTGGGATCTGCCCATACATCATAGCAGGAGGGGGGGAAGGCCAGCTGTGCAGAAGGCATGGGCCAAGGCACCCCGGGGTGGGGGCCAGGATGGGCTTCAGCCCTTCCCACCTTGCCTGCCTTGCCCATCTTGCCCACCACCATGCTCCCAGTAGCTGAGCAGCAAAGAGGGAGACCACACCCAACACCCTGTGCACTGAGGCAGCAAGCAGGCTCCAGCAGGGGGGCAGCAGGTGGAAACCAGAGTGTAGAGAGCAAAATGTCCCAGAAACAGAGAAACTGTCTCATGAAGAAAAGAATAGAGCCTTTTGAAAACCTCTTCATAAGTAGAAAGGAAGGCCATGGTGGCTTTACTTATCTGATCTCCTATGGTCTGCTGCATGTATGTGGAGCTGATATTCTTGTCCCTGTTCAGGTGCTGTTTTGTTGTTTTTGCTGGGCTGGCTTTGCAGGCGGGAGACAGAGATGGCCAGAGACTCATGGCTGAGCTGAGAACGCAGTTCAGTTTTTATTCACGAACAAGGATGCAGTTCAACAACCTAATTTCTTTTATGCATAACCATTATGTTATACTCCTACCACCAAATTAATCTAATCTAATCACAACCCAATTCTGTCCTCCATCTCTCTCCTCCAGTGGAAGATTCAGGAACCCAGGAACAAAGGAAATATGTATGATAGGGGGTGGGGAGAAAAAAGAAGCACTAATCAGCAATGACTAAACTAAATGTCCCAGAGGCAGGGGGGAAGACCAAACCAATATCCCGGAGGCAGGGGGGTGCCCAGCCAACAGTGGAAATGCAAACAGAACACATAGCAAGCAACACAAGCACATAAGCAGAATCCAGAAGCATACCAACAATAGAAGTTTCTCTTTTTAAATTTATTATTTATAAAATAGAAACACCAACAAGACCATAGGATAGGAGGGGTACAGTTCCACACAATTCCAACCATCAGTACTTCTTATCTAAACCCCACCCTTGGTAGCTTTCCTATTCTTTATTCCTCTGGGAGAATGAACCAAGGATCATTATGGGGTGCAGAAACATAGATGGTTTGGCTTCTTTAATTTCTTCTCCACTGTACATGGGCATTGGCAGGTTGATCCATATTCCTAGCCTCTCTCTCTCTCCTTCCCAAGCAGGGGAGGTATCTAGGAAAGCAGGGCTCCAGGACACATCGTGGTGTCAACTACCCTGGGAATTCAGGTTGGCATTGTGATACCATCTGGAACCTGGTGGCTGAAAAGAAGTCAAGATATAAAGCAGAACAAAGTGTTGACTTATCATGAACATAAAGTTTGGGAAAAGTGCAGATGAAGATTTGGAGTCTCCATTTTGGAAAATGCAAGAAGGTCTATTTTAAGGATATTCCAAAGGGCCCATGAATTTACTAGTTTTTGCTTGAGCCTGATTTCTAATAAACATATGAACCCAGGTTATTCTCTGGGGATATGGTGTCACAGTTGGAAAGAGAGCTAGAAAGCTGTGTCAAGGAAAAAAGTAGCTCCCAAGTATGGGAAAAATGGATAGATGTTTTTGACTGTAAAACCTTTTGATTTGAGCTGGGGACAATGTTCAGCATAGGAGCCTATGTAACCTCTGTATCCCTGTAGGTCTGAGTTTGCATTCCATGGTCATGAGTAGGAACATTCCAGATTGCACCAATTTCATAATATGTCCTTGGTAAAGCTGAGGGGAAGTCTAAGTTGAGGACAGGAAACCAGCACCCAGCACTGAATCAACTTGGATCTGCTATTGTGACTTATTTACTGTACTTACTGATCTCAGAATACCCTGTTGGGATGAATCCTCCCAGCAGTCAAGTCTTCATGAGGCCCAGTTGTTTTTTGTTTAGACTCATACTCACTTCCCCTCACTGTGTTTCTTGCACAGTAGTACATGGCTGTATCCTCAGCTGTCACATAACTAAGGTTCATGGAGAACTGATTCTTGGATATGTCTTTTGAGTTGGTGGCTTGGTTCTTCATAGATGGACTGTAGTAAGTATTACCATCACTACCATGTATATATCCAATCCACTCCAGTCCCTTCCCTGTTGGTTGACGGATTGAGTCCCAACTGTTACTACTGGATATGGATTCACCAGAGACAGAACAGGTGAGGTACAGTGTCTCTGATGGTCTCACCAGTCCTGGGCCCAACTCCTGCAGCTTCACCTGTTGAGGTACCATATTCCAGGGTAGCTTCGCAGGCAGGAGAGAGATGACCAGGGACTCATGGCTGAGTGGGAAGCAGTGCAATGTTTATTGAGAAAATAATCTGCATTTATAGTTTCCAGGAAGGAAGTGGTAGGGTGGAAAACAGGATGTGACTAGGACAGGGGGTGGATCTAAAAAAGAGTGAGAACCAGTGGGGACTAAATGGTGGAAAACATGGTGTAACTAGAGAGGAAGCAGAGCGAAAAGAGAGTGCGAACCACTGGGGATTAAACCAGTGCCCTGCAGACAGGGCTTGTCTCAGACAAAACAATGATTATGTAAATAGACGAACATCTCCCCTTTCTTTTTATCTAATGGACATAGTATCAGGAATGTGGGGTGCTTTGTGAGGTTGGGAGACTGATAAGAGACACACCTTTGGGGTTCTACTGTCCCTCCTTGCTTAACTTCTCAGTAGAGAGAAAAAATAACAGTATTGACATACCCCTCAGGATCAAGTCCTGCCAAGCTCAACCACATAATCACAATTTCCTAACATCACCCTCTTACTTAATGGCAATATGCAAATAGGTCATTGTCTGTAAATGGCTGCATTTCTGTCAGGGGAATAGCAATGTAGGGGTGAACAGAAACCTATGTCGTGCAGGAATTTTCAAAAGAACTGGCATAAGACATGGAGGAACAAATAGGAGAGCAGCAAGAACCAGTTTGATGCCAAGGGGAGGCCTGAAGGGGTGTTTCCTGCCTCAAAGGGGAGGGTCTAGCAGGCAAAAGGACTTTTCCTGCCTCTGAGGGCATTTCTTGCCTCTGGGGGTGTTTCATGCCTCAAAGGATGTTTCCTGCCTCTGGGGGCTTTTGATGCCTCAAAGGGCTTTTCCTGCCTCTGGGAAAAAGGCCTAGTAATGAAGAGGGATTTCCTGACTCTGGGGACAGGGCCTGCAGGCAAGGGGATGTGGCCTATATAGTCCCAAGGCAGCAACCTGCAAAGCCCATGGACAGCTGTGGTTAGTCTTTGAGAAGCCAGCAGCGTAAAGGGAAGGGTGGAACAGGAAGAGCTATTCTCTGACACAATGGAGCTTAAATTAAATAAAATTTTTAAAGTTATGGATGGACATAACTTAATGCTCAGATGATCAGTGAATCAAGAGGTCTTAATGATTATTAACATCTAATTACACAATGAGAGGCCATCTAAATACATCAAATATATACTGAAAGGGCTACAGAAATATATTGAGAGCAACATGGTAATAGTACAGGATGCTACACACCTTGGATATTAGACCAGAAACTACCAAACACATAGAGGAAAATATTGGCAGAGCTCTTTTCCTTATAAATTTTAAATACATCTTCAATTACAAAAAAAAAAGTTGAATAATAAACACAAAGCAGAAGTTGAACTAGGTCTGGTGCATTGCACCAAAGTAAAGGACTTGGGGTGGGGGTTCAGGTCCTGGAATATGATACTAGAGGAGAACCTAGAGAGTCATTGAATTGTTATATAGAAAAATGAGAAGTGTGAACAGGGGTAGATATCATAATGGTTATGTAAAGAGACTTTTATTCCTAAGGCTCCAAGGTCTCAGGTTCATGGTGAATTCACCCTCTTTACCCTATCTAGGATAGAGCTCAAATATTTCATGTTAAGTGAGATAAGTCAGAAACAAAATGTTGAATACCTGTAGGATGTCATCTGCTCAGGGAAAGGGGCCCATTACTATACTCACGTTTCTTTTTTCTTTTTTTTTTTTTTTTTTGCTTGTTTGTTTTCTGAGCCTGACATCTGATATGCAGGTGGGCCCAAGTTATTGTTTGGGGAGATGATATCATGGCTGTAAAAAGGACCAGAATGCTGAATCAGGGAAGAGAGTAGCTCCCAAATATGGAAAAGGAGTATGAATATTGATTATAAACCCAATTGATTTGATGTGATTTGGGGCCCTTATTCAGCCTAGGCTCCTATGTGACTTCTGCATAACTGTAGATCTGAGCTCACATTCTGTGGTAATGAATAGGAACATTCCTACATGCCCCAATTTCAGAACCCATCTTCCTCATGTGAAACAGAGAGTAGTTCTTGAATGTTCCTTCGGAGGATCATCTTCTCTGTTTGGGAATCCCAGGACTCCCCGAATAGGGCCTGAGCTGGTGGAATGGACTGATACTGACTACAGAGTCATCTTTAAAGTATGCCAGTCTCCTACCCTTATTCAGCCTTTGGAGTCCTTGTGGGATTAATTGTGAAAGCATGAGAAGAGCATAAGGGAACTCCCATCATAAAAATGGAGGACTGAAAGATACCGCACCTGTCAGTCTCTCCCTTTCAGGGGTTGAGCATGGAGGAAAAGCTTTCCTGACTCAGTTTCCCCTTGTCAATCTCCTAAGCCTCACAAGAACCTACAAACCCTAACACTTAACTCATTTCCTTGTTATAAACCAGATGATTTACCTGCTTAAAGTTCACTATAGTTCACCTGCTTTTGATCACACATACTCCATTCTACCTTGAGTAAAAGGCCCTTCTTCCTATTTCCTTCACATTCTCCTCCACTTTGGTCTAACTCCTCTATCTTATCTCTCCGCCTTCAAGGCTTTTTTTCTGTATGCTTCTCTCTTTCCACTATTCACTCCAGAAATTCCCTTTACCACCATCAATTCTCTTCATTCCTTAGAACTTTTCCATGAAGGTTCTGACCTTCAAAACCCACCGCTATCACTTCATGTAAAAAATGTCCTTTGTTCCCTTCTTCTACTTAAACCATGCCTTCTGTACAATGTAATAGATAATTTATGATTGAATTGGTCTCCTGGTCATTTTTCTTTTGCTAGACACTAGAGTTAACATAAGAGGCTAGTAACAAGGCTTACCTATGCTGAGAGGCCACACACGCGAGTGTCAGCAGTCCTTTTATAAGGTTAGCTTTGGAGTGATTGATGAAAGTATAATAGGAATTAGGTTAGAAGATTATTTAAGTCTAAGTAACAATGACTTCATTTGGAATTTACAGTGTCTTTTGAGGTCTTTCCACTTTGCTTGCTGCATATATTGATTCACTGCAGACTATTGTGCACATTTGCTTTCAGGTATATACTTTGCTCTAGTTTATAGATACATGTGAACATATGCCAAATCTCATGGGAACTGCTCTACATCTGTGTTTTTGGACTTAGTTAGGAAGTGAACTACCCAAAATGGAATTAGAGAATCCTGTTAAATGAAAGATCTCACCCGAGGGTAATGAAGGTGAAGGGTTGGCATTCCATGCCTCATGTCTGTGGACACAGTCTAAAGTAAAGCTTGCTGAGGTGGTGGTATTCCTTGTGTTGCTTAAGTTGTTGTCAGCAGATACAACACTATTTGGTATAAATAGAGAGAAGCATGCAGGAAAGTGAGTTCCATCCTAGAGGTTCCAGGACTAAGGGGAAGGCTCTGTAGAGGAAGCAGAAGGTTCAAGCTCTTTTAGGGTTTAAGAAGACGATAATTATTGCTATAATCAAATTATTTGGCAATTGGGTTAACCTTGAAAATATTATTGTTTGTATTTTCTATATAATACACAACATCACCATAATTTATGTCCTTTGACATTATTTGTATATAGATTTGTTTTATAGAATAAACATTATAGATGTTTTCTGGGTCCAGATAAATGCTTATAATTTTAGTTCTATTCTCTTAAAGAAGCTTGGTGGAAATTTGATGAGTATCACCTTAAATTTGTATATGGCCCTAGGGAGAGTATTAATTTTTAGTATAATAATTATTCCAATGCATGAGCATAGTATGTATTTCCATTTCATGGTATCATTATCTATTTCCTTGAATAATGACTCATAGTTTTCAGTATACAAGTCTTTCACTTCTTTGGTCAGGTTTTTTCCTAGGTATGTCATTGATTTTGTTGCAACAGTGAATGGGAGTGATTTCTGCATATCCTCTTCTTCAGAGTTATTGTTTGCATAATGAAATTCCACTGATTTTTGTACATTGATTTTGTATCCTGACACTTTGCTATATTCCCTAAAAACTTCCAGTAGCTGTTTGCCGGATTCTTTAGATTTTTCTTTGTATACTGTCATATCATCTGCAAATAGTGAAAGCTTGACTTATTCCCTTCCAATATATATTTATTTGATTCCTTTCTCTTTCCTGAATTTGGATAAGAACAATCCCAGCCTGTCTCTCTCTTTCCATAGTGGGGCAAGGCTCTAGGGAGGTAGAGCTCCAGGACATATTGGTGGGGTTATCTGCCCTGGGAATTCCTGTTCATATCATGATAGCATCTGGAAACTGGTGGCTGAAAAAGAGTTAAGATAGAGAGCAGAGGGAGTCTGGCAGTAGCACAGTGGGTTAAGTGCAGGTGGCACAAAACACAAGGACCTGTTTAAGGATCCTGGTTGAGCCTTGGCTCCCCACCTGCAGGGAAGTTGCTTCACAAGCAGAGAAGCAGCTCTGCAGGTGTCTGTCTTTCTTTCTGGCTCTCTGCCTTACCCTCATTCATTTCTCTTTGTCCTATACAACATCAATAACAACAACTATAATAACTACAACAATAAAACAACAATGGCAATGAAAGGAATAAATAAACAAATAAATTTTAAAAGACATAAAGCAGAGAAAATTGTTGACTAATTATGAACCTAAAGGTAACAATATTATGGATGGAGATTTAGGGTCTCCAGTTTGGAAAACTGGAAATACTCAAGGAAATATAAAAATATAAAAATACTCAAGGAAATATAAAAAGACAGAAAGAAGTGGAAAGATATTCCATGTTTATGGGATGGAAGAAATGACATTATTAAAATGAATATACTACCAGAGCCATATTCAAATTGAATGCTATCTCCATAAAGATCCCAACCCCATTTTAAAATTGTTCTAATTTATTATTTATTTTCCCTTTTGTTGCCCTTGTTATTCTTTTATTGTTGTTGTACTTCTTATTGTTGTTATTGATGTTTTTGTTGTTAGATAGGACAGAGAACTGTAGAGAGGAGAAGACAGATGGGGGGAGAAAGTTAGACACCTGCAGACCAGCTTCACCACTTGTGAAGCTCCTCCCCTGCAGGTGGGGAGCCAGGGGCTTGAACTGGGGTCTTTAAGACAATCCTTGTGCTTGTGCCATGTGCTATTAACCCGCTACACTACCGACCAACTCCCTTCAACCCCATTTTTTAGAAGAATAGAACAAATACTACAATTTTTTATCTGTGATCAGAAAAGACCTAGAATTGCCAAAACAATCTTGAGAAGAAATAACAGAACTAGAGGCATCACACTCCCAGGTCTCATTGTAATTAAAATTGCTTGGCACTGGAACATGATACACACAGTGATAATTGGAATAGAATTGAGAGCCACACAGTAAGCCCCCACACCTGTAATATTTGACAGAGGTACCTAGAATATTAAATGGAGAAAGGGTAGTCAGTCTCTTCAACAAATGATGTTGGAAAAAATGGGTTCAAACATGCAGAAGAATGGCACTGTTATTTCACAAAACACAAAGTAAATTCCAAGTAGATCAAGGACCTGCATGTTAGACCAGAAACTATCAGATACTTACAGAAAAATTTTGGCAGAACTCTTTTCCAACATAAGTACTTATTTATTTATTTATTTATTTATTTATTTATTTATTTAAAAAGGGGACATTAACAAAACCATAGGATAAGATGGGGTGCAACTCCAAACAATTCCCAAAACCAGATCTACACATTCCATGCCCTCTCCTGATAGATTTCCTATTATTTATCCCTCTGGGAGTATGGACCCAGGGTGATTGTGGGATGCAGGTGGAAGGTCTGGCTTCTGTAATTGCTTCCCTGCTATACATGGGTGTTGACTTGTTGATCCATAATCCCAGCCTGCCTCTCTGTTTCTCTAGTACGGTGGGGCTCTGGGGAAGCCTAAACTCAGAACACGATGGTGGGGTCATCTGACCAGGGAAGTCTGGTAGACATCATGCTTCTGGAACCTAGTGGCTGAAAAGAGTGTTCACATACAAAGCCAAACAATATGTTGAAAAATCTGGAATAGTGCAGATGAAGTGTTGGTGAGTCCTGCATTTTGTAGTTAGCTAGTAGGCATATTTTAGTTATATTTCAAAGGGCCTGTATCTACACTAATTTTTTTTCTCTGAGCTTTAAGTCTGGTATACAAGTGAATCCATGTTATTGTCTGGGGCGATAACATCAAGGACAGAAAGCTGGTTAAGGGAAGAGAATAGCTAGCTCCCTAATACGAGAAAGGGGTATAAATATTGTTGAATGTAAACCCCATAGATTTGATTTGGTCTGGTGCCCATATTCATCTTAAGCGCCTATGTGAGGTCTGATTCCATGAAGATCTGAGGTCACATTCTGTGGACATCAGTAAGATCATTCCACGTTGCCTCAAAATTGACTTATATTTCTCAGGTGTAGCATAGAGTATATTGTCTATCCTCACTTCCAGAGATGGAACATTCTCTATGTTGTTGATCCAAGTTGAGGGAAATGTCATAGGGGGAGCCCAAAAAGGGGTCTATTTTGTTGTTCCTGATATAATTGACTGGCAACAATGGAGAGAGGGATTTATTTGAGGTCTACGTCAATCATGTCTCTTTGGGCATCTCAGTCATTAAAATGTGCCAATCTATTGCCCTTATTCAACTTTTGCAGTCCTTGCTTTGTTAAGGTTAGCTTTGGAGTGAGTGAGAGAACTGTAATAGGAAGTAGGTGAGGAGGATATCTAAGTCTAATTATATACTATTTCATTAGGAACTTTATACTGACTCGCTGCATGCTATTGTGTACTTTTGATTTAAGTTATATATTTTGCCCTAGTTTATGGATACATGTGAATGTGTGCTCTATCTCATGGGTCATGGTCTATATCTAGGTTTTGGGACTTCCTTAGGAAGTTACCTGCCTAATATGAAATTAGAGAATACTATGACAGGAAAGGCCTCACTGAATAATGAAGTCTCTAACAAATGGTGTTGGGTGATTTGGACAGTCACATGCAGAAAAATGAAACTAGACTACCAATTAACCTCACTATACACCCAAATTAACCCACAATGTATCAAGGATCTAGATATTAGACTTGAAAGTATAAAAGTCACAGAGAATCTAATGCCTTAGCCACTGCACCACCTCCTGGACCACAAAATTCACAGAGAAACATCAGTGAAACATTTTATGATATTAATATTGAAAAGTGTATTTGGAGACTCTACCCCATAGGAAAGGGAAAGAAAAACAAGATTGAACAAATAGGAGTATATAAAATTAAAAAGCTTCTACATATCAAAAAAAAAAAAAAAATCAGGGGCCAGGTGGTGGTGCACCTGGTTAAGTGCACATACTACAGTGCACAAGGACCTTAGTCCAAGCCACTGGTACCCACCTGCAGGGGCAAAGCTTCAGAAGTGGTGAAACGGGGCTGCACATGTCTCTGTGTTACCATTTCTCTCTATCTGTCATCTCACCTACATCTCTATCCAATAATAAAAATAAAGAAATGAAGTTTCATAATACAAAAAGGAAACATAGCAACTTGAAAAACATATTTGCATACCATACCTAAGGTTGATATCAAACATCTATAAAGAACTCATATAGCTCAAAAGAAAGAAACAAAACCTAATTTTAAAAAGTAGGTAGAGGGTGTGAATATGCAATTCTGTAGAAGAGATAGATACACATGTCACATAAATGTATGCAGAAATGCTCTAATTCACTCATCATCAGATAAATGAAAATTAAAGCCACACTAAGATACCACATTTACACCTGTGATAATACCCTTTATCAACAAAGCAGGAGAGGCTTACTGTTGGAAAAGATATGGAGAAAAAGACTATCACACTGCTGGTGGAAATGCAAACTGGTACAAACACTATGGAGAACAGAATTAAGAATAATTAAACACATATAGATGTAAAATCTTATTATCTAGAAATTCTAGCTTTTTATTCAAAAGTGATAACAGCACTGTTTTAAAGTAATACCTGTATCCCCATGTACATAGCTGCATTATTCAGCCAAAATGTGGAAAAAGCCAAAATGGCCCTCAGCAGAGGAGTGGATAAAAAGTTATGTCATGGGGAGTCAGACAGTAGCACAGTGGGTTAAGTGCAAATGGCACAAAGCATAATCAATCCCATGGCTCCCCATCTGCAGGGGAGTCACTTTACAAGCAGTGAAGCAGGTCTACAGGTATCTATCTTTCTCTCCTCATCTCTGTCTTCTCCTCCTCTTTCCATTTGTCTCTGTCCTATCCAACAATGACATCAACAACAGTAAGAACTACAACATTAAAACAAGGGCAACAAAAGAAATAAATATCATTTTTTAAAAAGTTTTTGTGGAGAGCCATGTGCCACGCCCCAAGATGGCGCCAGCCTCCTCTACCCTCCAGACCACAGGGAGAAGTAAACAACTCCATAAATGGTCTGAGACTGAGAGCGCGCTTGCTTCCTCGATCGTGTGCCTATGAGCAGCTGCCACGTGTGCCCTTGGGATTGGCTGACCCATGAGTATATAAGTTGGAGGTTAGGTTATAACGGGGATTTTTTGCTGTTCAAGGTTCCCAAATAAACTGCTTGAAGAAGAACTCGGCGTTGTGTGATCATTGCAGGCAAGGGTGGACGCACAAGTGGTGGCCCGTACGGGGACATCATCCGAAACAGGGTTCAGAACTTCGGCAGTCGGGGCAGTGCACTGGTAAGTTCCCAGGGTAAAGTGGGACAATAAGGCCCATGGTGAGGCGGCTAGCAGGGCTCGTCTCTGTAGATAAAGGACGAGCGGGAGAACGTTCATGGGTTTAGCGAACGGAAAGGAAAAGTCCCCCCGGGTAGCGAACGGGGAGTACAAAGTGGGCTAGCAGCCACATAATTTTGGGGAGGAAGTTATCATGGGGACTTCCCAGTCCCATCCAATTTTTTTGGCTCTGCAGGAGCTACTTCTATCCAAGAAATTAAAAATCAAGAAGTCCACACTTGAAAGATTCTTGAGTGAGTGTGACATAGTCGCTCCCTGGTTCGCAGCCTCAGGGAGCTTGACTGTCTCTTGCTGGGAGAAGTTAGGAAAGGACCTAGACTTTGCTTGGGAGCAGGATGACCTGAAAGCAGGAGTAAGGCCCGTATGGAAATTAGTGCGCAGTTGCCTTGAGGATCAGAAGTGCTGCGAGGCCGTTGAAAAGGGGCAGAACGCCTTGGAAATGCTACAGGAGGAACGCTCTGAGAAAGCGGAAAGTAAGAAAGGAGGAGAGAAAGGGAAATCTTTATACCTTGATCTAGAGGAGCTGGAAACACTCCCCTCCTCCTCGGAATCAGAGGAGGAGGAGGGGGAGGACGTGCAGGCCTTAGTGGAGAGGCTGGAAGAGGCTACTTTAAGAGAAAGAAGGAAAAGGAAAGAGAGGGATAAGGCACCAAAAAAACTGGAGGACGGAGAACTGGGAGGGGGCTATGCCTCAGCCTTGCCCTCGGCTCCGCCCCCTTATCCGAGGGCGTGACAACCGTCCAACCCTTGGGGACTGGAGGGCCAAGCTGTTCCTTTTGCCCGGGGCTATGGGCCCGGGTTAGGATGGAGATGCTATCCGGTGTTTCAAGATCTCCAAGGGAGCTGGTATGAGGAACCCTTGGATTTCAAGGTAGTTAAGTCCCTGGCAGAATCTGTGAAGGCTTATGGGGTTAGTGCATCCTTCACTCTTGCTCAAGTAGAATCTCTCAATAGGCTTTGCATGACACCGGCTGATTGGCAAGGCTTAGTTCATGCTTGTCTCAGCCCAGGACAATATCTAGATTGGAGAGCATTCTGGATTGATTTTGCAACCGAGCAAGAGGCGGTTAATGCACGCGCAGGTCAACCTGCCTGGGACCGAGACATGCTCCTAGGACTAGGCAGGTTTGTAGGCCAGCAGACTGGGTACCCTCCACAAGTATATGAGCAGGTGAATCTCTGCGCCATAAGAGCATGGAAGGCCCTTCCAAATAGGGGACAAGTTAGTGGCAACTTAACAAAAATTCTTCAGGGACCCACGGAGCCTTTTTCAGATTTTGTGGCCCGCATACTTGAGGCAGCGGGCAGAATCTTTGGGGACCCAGACACAGCTATGCTTCTTATTAAACAGCTGGTATATGAGCAATGTACCAAAGAATGCAGAGCGGCTATCACACCACATAAGGGCAAAGGAATTGAGTGGTGGTTGAAAGTTTGCAGAGAGATTGGAGGCCCTTTGACCAATGCGGGACTTGCCGCTGCGGTTGTCCAACTTGCAGGAAGGAAAAGCAGTAACACTGGGGCTTGTTTCAAATGTGGCAAGATGGGACATATTAAGAAGCAGTGCCCTGAGAAAGGCAGAACAGGAGGAAGTGCTAGAATGAGACAGCCCGACCTCTGCCCTAGATGTAAAAAGGGGAACCATTGGGCTAATGAATGCTGCTCCGTTAAGGACATTAACGGACAACCCCTGAGTCAGGGATATGGAGGAGCCTATCCAAAAAATGGCCAGAGGGGCCCCCGTCCCCAGGGCCCACAAATATATGGGGCAGTAGAGAGTCGGGACAGGGAGATCAGTCAGGAAAGGTGGCCCAGCTTTCGCCCTCCGGGGAACCATGGAGAGCCACTGCGGGCTCAGCAGGATTGGACCTCTGTTCCACCTCCCGACTCGTCTTAACTCCTCAGATGGGGGTCCAGCTTGTAACAACCGACTTTACAGGACCCCTCGAGCCAGGCACAGTAGGCTTACTTTTGGGCAGATCCTCTTCAGCATTATGAGGACTTCTTATTCACCCTGGGGTTATAGACTCCGACTTCACCGGGGTTGTTAAGATTACGGTGTCCTCCCCCCAGGGAATTGTAGCCATTTCCCCAGGACACAAGATCTCCCAATTGCTTATCTTACCCAACCTACATGATCGCTTCGCAGCTAAGACAGTTGAACGGGGGGGGGTGGGGGGGGTCGAGGTTTTGGCTCCTCCGGCACAGACTTGACATTCCTGTCTCTGGATTTAGAACAAAGACCACTGATGGTATTAGAAGTTGAAGGAAAAAACATTCAGGGGCTTCTTGATACTGGTGCTGACAGAAGTATTGTGGCCGCCAAAGACTGGCCAACTGGATGGCCTGTGCAAACTTCCTCTCAAACCCTGCAAGGCCTGGGTTATGCAAGGACTCCAGACATGAGTGCTAGATAGCTAAAATGGAAAGATAAGGAAGGCCATTGTGGCTTGATGCAGCCGTATGTTTTGGAGCTACCCATCTCGTTATGGGGGAGGGACTTGCTTAAAGAGATGGATTTTAAATTAAGTAATGAATACTCCATGGCAGCTCAAACTCAGATGAAAAGAATGGGTTGTGTCCCTGGCTTTGGCCTGGGGAAGCACCTACAGGGACGTAAGTCCCCTGTTGTGGCTCGACCGCACTCAGGAAGATCAGGTCTGGGTTTTTCCTAGGGGCCACTGCGGACACAGGTATTCCCATCTCTTGGAAAACAGAGGATCCAGTGTGGGTTCCTCAGTGGCCTCTTTCCTCTGAAAAATTAGCCGCGACCAGAGAGCTGGTTGCGGAGCAACTTGCCTTGAAACATATCAAACCTTCTGTGTCCCCCTGGAATACTCCTATATTTGTGATTAAGAAAAGGTCAGGAAAATGGAGACTGTTACATGATCTGCAGGCAATCAACCGCCAAATGCAGATCATGGGGCCAGTACAGCGGGGGCTTCCATTGCTAACGGCCCTGCCTGAGAGATGGCCCATAATAGTCATAGATATAAAGGATTGTTTTTTCTCTATCCCATTAAGTGAGAGGGACACGGAAAGATTTGCCTTTACCGTACCATCCTGCAATCATGAAGAACCCGACCAGAGATTCGAATGGGTTGTGCTGCCCCAGGGTATGGCTAATAGTCCAACCATGTGTCAGTTGTTTGTTAGTGAGACGATTGCTCCCCTCAGGAAGAAATATCCTACCTTAAAATGTATTCATTATATGGATGATACTCTACTTGCTGAAAAAACTGAAACCTTACTTGATCAAGCGTATGAGGAATTAGTTCAGATTTTAAGAGGAAAAGGCTGTATATTGCCCCTGAAAAGGTGCAGAGAGGTGAGGTGGTAAACTACTTAGGAGCATGCATTAAACCTATGGAGGTAGTGCCCCAGAAGCTGGAATTGAGGAAGGATGGCTTACATACTCTGAATGACTTTCAAAAATTGTTATGGAATATTAATTGGGTAAGGAGTTACTTGAAGCTTCCAAATCATGAGCTGAAACCCCTGTATGATGTCTTGATAGGGGATTCCGCCCTGAACTCCCCAAGAGTATTGACGCCAGAGGCTAGGCTGCTCCTAAAGAAGGTAGAAAGATCCCTTCAGGGAGCCTTCTTGAAACGTTGGGATGCCAACAAGCCCCTGACTTTATGCATTTTAGCTACCTTGTCACAGCCCATGGGGCTGCTGTGGCAAGAGGGTCCATTGCTTTGGATTCATTCAAGAATTTCTCCTGCTAAATCCATACAATATTATCCTTCAGCAGTGGCAGATCTGGCCCTGACCGGGATTCAGCAGTGTATACAGTTTTTTGGCATATTACCAACCACATTAGTGGTCCCTTATTCTAGCTATCAGGTAAAGATCCTGTGTGGAGCTTTGGATGAGTGGGCCATCTTGAGGTGTAGCTATCCAGGAGAAATTGATAATCACTATCCCAAACATCCTCTCATGAGCTTCTTTAAGGAGCACCCCGTGATTTTCCCTAAGATTACTGCAGTGAGGCCTCTGTCTTCAGCGCCTAACATTTTCACAGATGGCTCTAAGACAGGATGTGGAGCTTACATAATAGAACACCAAGAACCAGTTAGGTGTCATTTCCAACCAGGCTCTCCTCAAATAGTGGAGTTGCAAATTGTGATTGAAGTTTTTAAGAGATGCCATTTTCCCTTTAATTTGATATCTGACTCTGCTTATGTGGTTAATGCAGTCAAGGTTCTAGAGGCCGCTGGGCCTATAAAAAGATCCAGCACGGTGTGTGCGCTGTTAAAAGAACTACAAGATCTGATTTGGCACCACACACAGAGCTTTTATATTCAACACATTCGAGCACACACTGGATTGCCTGGCCCCCTGAGCGAGGGTGATAACATTGTAGATAAATTGGCAAGACAGGATGTCCTCTTGATGGCTCCAGCAATGGAACAGGCTAGACATTTTCATGAACTTTTTCATGTAAATGCTAAAACCCTACAGAAAAAATTTAATTTGCCCTGTGTGGACGCTCGTCAGGTGGTTCTGGGTTGCCCTCAGTGTGTGACTTTCCAGCATCCACCAAGCGTTGGAATTAACCCTCGGGGCTTGCGCCCTGGCGTCCTATGGCAAATGGATGTCACGCACTTTTCTGAATTTGGCACGCTTAAGTATCTACATGTCTCTGTAGACACCTGCTCTGGTGTTATCATGGCCACCCCATTGAGTGGCGAAAAGGCTCGCAATGTGATCACCCATTGCCTAGAGGCATGGGCTGCATGGGGTATGCCTCAAATTTTGAAAACAGACAATGGCCCTGCCTACACTGCTCGGTCTTTTGTCTCCTTCTGCCAGCAAATGGGAGTCCGCTTAACCCATGGCCTGCCCTATAATCCTCAGTGTCAAGGCATTGTGGAACGTGCTCATCGCACCCTCAAGGAATGTCTGTTAAAACAAAAAGGGGTAATAGGCCACGGCCGCACCCCTAAGGAAAGACTATCCCTAGCCTTATTTACACTTAATTTTTTAAATTTGGATATTAATGGCCACTCTGCGGTGGAAAGACATCATATGCCTCATGGCCCACAGAGAGGCATGGTAAAATGGAAGGACATATTAACAGGCACATGGCATGGGCCTGATCCCGTGCTGACATGGGCACGAGGTTCTGTTTGTGTTTTTCCACAGGACAAACCAGATCTGGTGTGGGTACCCGAACGACTGGTGAGAAAGGTCCAAGATGCCCCACCACCAAAGAATACACCAGATGCTCCTGATGACTGCGGTGACGATGCCAGTGATAACGGAGCCTCGCTGGGGAATCCTGTCCGTGTTTCCAAGGCCGGTGCCGATACGGCATGATGCCGGGCTCTTAGGAAACTGGTCTGGGAGTTTCGATACCCTGATGCAACAACTGCAAAGCGCCATCGTGGCAGTCAACTCAACACAGGTGGATGCTTCCATGGCGGCGGGGTTGACCTCCTGGATCAATCAAGCAATGGACAGTTTGAAAGAGTGGGCGGGCTTGGGAAGCTTAACTGCGCTCTTGGTTCTCGCCTCCCTGATGGGCCTGTGGTGTATTTGCAAAATTAGGATCACACAGAGGCATGAAGTCGCGCTGATTGCACAGGCCTTCACAGCAATCAAGGATGGCCACTCCCCCCAGGCTTGGCTGGCGGCCTTAAAAGCCTGATATGAAATGCTCAGGGTGCGAGGCAAAGCACTGCACTTGAGGGCGTAATGCCGTCTCAAGGAGTGCACGTCCAATGCATGCAGGTTGTGCCGCTCCCTAACCCCATAATTTCCTTATCTCCTGCCCCAGAACAAAACGGCATGGGATGGGTCTAGCACTGGCGAAGCTTGATTGCTTAGGCGAGGACTATGACAATATCCCCTCCTTTCTGGGATTGGACCTCTACACTCACCTGCTGCATTGTTAAAACAAAAAGGGGGAACTGTAGAGAGCCATGTGCCGCGCCCCAAGATGGCGCCAGCCTCCTCTACCCTCCAGACCACAGGAAGAAGTAAACAACTCCATAAATGATCTGAGACTGAGAGCGCGCTTGCTTCCGCGATTGTGTGCCTATGAGCAGCTGCCACGTGTGCCCTTGGGATTGGCTGACCCATGAGTATATAAGTTGGAGGTTAGGTTATAGCGGGGATTTTTTGCTGTTCAAGGTTCCCGAATAAACTGCTTGAAGAAGAACTCGGCATTGCGTGATCCTTGCAGGCAAGGGTGGACGCGACAAGTTTTGTCATATATACTCAACTAAAGCAAATATTGATGCAGTTCAATCAAAACCAATTATCCAAGCAACAACTCCAGTCAAAGAATAAAAGCAAGCAAAATAAAAAGGATAGTAAAAGGCCAAAGCAAGAATAGAGTATTACACAAATCAACTATCAACTATGAATTCTAGAAATAGTGGGAAGAGAAGGAAAAGAATAAAAGAGAGAGAAGTTAGAGAGACACACACAGTGAAAGAGTCGACATTGAGTCAGACTTCTTCCACAAGAAGGTATGTCACTGAACAACATCACCAAAAACTCACCATACATCATAACAAACAAATATTGTTGAATAATGGCACTGCAATACATTAAGTCAATAGTATAAGGAAATGTCAGTGTCTTAAATTCACCCACTAAAAGACACAGAGTAGGAGGATGGATCAGAAAACACAGCCCAACCATATTCTCTCAGCAGGGATCATACCTGACTCAACAAGACAAAGACTCAAAGTGAAAGGGTGGAAAGCTGTTATATAAGTTAATGGGCCACAATAAAAGACAAGAAACACTATTCTCATTGCTGACACAGGAGACTCTAAAATAAATAAAGTAATAAAAGATAGGTGTGGTCATTACATAGTGATCAGAGGTTTAACTGAAAAGACTATTTTGCAATAATTAATATATAACACCCAATGAATGTCCACTTAAATACATCAAACACTGAAAAACTACAAAATCACATTAATAGTAACACTGCAATAGTAGGGAATTCAATATCAAACTTACACTTCTTAAAAAAGTATTTTAAAATTTATTCATTAATGAGAATGATAGGAGAGAGAAAAAAACAGACATCACACCAGTATATGTGCTGCTGGGGGTGAACTCAGGACCTCATGCTTGAGAGTTCACTGGTTATCCATTGTGCCACCTCCAGGATCACACTTTGATAAATCATCAAAACATATAATCAATAAAGAAACAAGAGAATTAATTAAAGAGATGGATAGACTAGATCCCCTAGACATACAGAGCACTTCACCTTAAGAAACTGGCATACACATTCTTTTCAAATCCACACAGAATATCCTCAAGGATATAGCACATGTTATGCCACAAAGACAGTATAAACAAATTTAAGAACGTTGAAATATGTCTAAGAATCTTCTCAGACCACAGTGGAGTAAAGCTAACTCTTAACAAATAGAAAATCAGTAAAAGTAACAAAATTTGGAAACTCAGCAACATTCTACTTATAAATTCAGAGTCAAAGAGGAACTCAAGCAAGAATTCAAAGGGCCCTAGAAACAAATGTAAATGAAAACAAAATATAAAATATTTGGAACACAGTGGAAGCAGTATGTAGAGGGAAAATCATAGCAATACAAGCACACACTAGAGGACAGGAAAAAGCTTAAGGAAACAATCTCAGGACATGCTTTAGTCACTTAGAAGAACAAAGGAACCCTAAAACACCCATAAGGACTAAAATCACTAAAATTACAGTAGAAATAAACAACGTAAAAATAAGAGAAACATACAAAGGATCAATGGAGTTAAATGTGAGTTCTTTGAGAAAATAAACAAAATTTGCAAGCCCTTAGCAAGCCAGACACACTAAAAAAGAAAGAAGACTCAAAAAATTGAACTGTAAATAATAGAGATGCTATCACAAAAAACACCACAGACTTTTTAAAAAAAAATCATCAGAAGACACTATATTAGAAAACCTGGAAGAAATGTAAGAATTCCTAGAAATATATACCCTTCCAAAGCTGAATCTGGAAGAAATACAAAATCTAAATGGACCAATGACAGACAAAAGAATCAAAATAGTTATTAAGAATCTTCCCAATCACAAAAGTCCAAGATCAGTTGGCTTTAAAAATGAATTCTACAAAACCTTCAAAAACAAGTTAATACCAGTTAAAAGTATAAGTATATTTTTAAAGTTCTTCCAAAAGATTACATAAACAGGAAGATTATCTTCCAAATTCTATGAAGCCAACATCACTCTAATACAACAAAAACGGAAAACTACTGACCAATATCTCTGATGAACATAGAGGCAAAAACATTGAACAAGATCCTAGCCCATCAGATAGAGTAGTATATTAAAAAAATTGTTCATCACAACCAAATGGTAATTATTCCAGGAATGCAAGTCTGGTTCAAAGTATGTAAGTCAATCAATGCCATTCACTACATCAATAAAACAAAACCAAAAACCACATGACTATCTCAATAGATGCAGAGAAAACTTTTGGAAAAATCCACCATTTCTGCTTAAAACACCAAAAAAAGAAAAGTGGGGGGCGGGGTTGAGGGTAAATTCCTTAAGGTAATGGAGTCCATATACAATAAACCCACAGCCAACAATATATTCAACAGACAGAACTGGAAAACATTCCCCCTCAGATCAGGAACTTTACATAGTATTGGAATTTATCACCATAGGAATCAGGCAAGAGAATGGAGTCAAAGGAATGCATATTAGAAGGGAAGAAGTGGAACTCTGTTAACTAATGATATGATAGCATATATAGGAAATCTTAAAGAATCCATCAGAAAGCTACTGGAAATAAAATGACAATATAACAAAGTCTCAGAATACAAAATCAATGTATAAAAATCTGTGGGATTTCTTTATTCAACACTAAGTCCTATGGTTTTGTTAATTTATCCTTTCTTAAATAAAAAATAAATTTAAAAAAAAGTAGAGGATATGCAGAAATCACTTCTATTCACTATCACAGAAATATCAATGAAATACCTATAAATAAAACTGACCAAACAAATGAAAGGCATGTATACCGAAAACTATGAATTTCTATTTCAGGAAATTGAAAATGACACCAAGGAATAGAAAGATATTCCATGATCATGTATTAGAAAAAATAATATCATCAAGGTGAATATTCTACCAAGAGGAATAGAAGAGTCTTTTGGTAGTGGGAATGGTGTTTATGTACACCCCTATTAATTTGTAGACATATAAATCACTATTTAATTAACATGATAGGGGAAAATAGATTGTATGTCCCAAACTGAGTGTTTTTAATGCACAAACTGAGTCTTTGATATGTTGACTCTCTCAAAAGCCTAGACAAGGGAGAACAGAAGCAACTGGTGGCACAGCTATATACAAATAACCTCACAGGACATACATTATAGTGATGTTGGGTATGATATAGCAAATCCTAACAAAGGGATTTTTCAAAGTTAACTCAATTACCAAATAATGTGATTATAGTAATAACTATATATTGTCTTCATGAACCCAAAGACAGCAAGTACCTCACATTTCCCCTATAGAGCCTATATTTCCCCCCCAATCCTGGAAGTCAGTGGTAGGTCAGCAGAAAGAGAAGACTTGGGTAGGCTGGTGAGGTTAGCTGGAGAATATACTGGCATGGTGTCCTTTATGGTAAGGACTTGCCAACAGGGACTCTGTGGATTTTGCAAGAGCAATAATGGCATCCACCATAATAAAAGGAAAAAAAACATGGAAATCCGGTGTTGAAAAAAGAAAAAAGAAAAATATATATGTCTCTATGACTGGAAAAGTGGGTGGCTTTGTCAATGAGATATAATAAATGGAAATTTTGAATTTTTGTAAATATTAAAAAGATTTAGTATAGTTACTTCATTGACACTTTGGCCAACTGAATACTGGGGTTCATTCCCCTTCTTTTTTTTTTATTAATTGAGCTTAAGGGTTATAGTTTTGGGGATACTGTAACATGGATATATCTATTGAAGCAAAACAGGAGAGCATATGGCTCATAAGGTTTTTGAGCTTTTTTCTGTTTGAGCTGTAGCCCACATAAATTTAGAAAAAGTACCAATTGAGAAAAAAAAACATATTTTTGTTTACCAAACATGGGCAGGTGAGTTACATCAATCTGCCAGAGAGCACCGGCTTTTATCAATGGGGATTAATCTTAAAAGTCTGAATAGCAAGATCTTAATTAAACAAAGCAGGAGCCAGTAAAGTGCTCTCACTATCCAGGTCAAGCGTTAAAATTTTAAGAGTCTTGTAAAAAAATGAGAGAAAAATTTTAGGATATGAGTGACTTTAGGAGTCATCACACACCCATAAATAAAAAAGAAAAATGTTTAGTTTTAAATCTTACCATGTGAGCAGTCAGTTCATATGCATGTGCAAATTGTACCTATAATTATTTACTTAAGAGAGAAAATAATGTGTACCAAGTTAGAAGTTTAATGGTTAGAATTGGCTTGAGTTCCTTCATATGATTTTAGAAGGCTCTTTATTAAAATATACCAGTATGTTATAGAAAGCCAATACCTAATGTGTTGACATGATAAAATGCTTACATTTTTTTTAATCACTTAAAAATTTTTAAACTTTGTTAGGATTTTTGCTTATCACAAAGCTTATCACACCCATAGGACAGCTATGAAGAAGGGTGGGTACACAACTTAATTGATCTTTCACTTAAAAAGCTAATATAGGGAGTTGGGCTGTAGCGCAGTGGGTTAAGCGCAGGTGGCGCAAAGCACAAGGACCAGCATAAGGATCCCGGTTCAAACCCCGGCTCCCCACCTGCAGGGGACTCACTTCACAGGCGGTGAAGCAGGTCTGCAGGTGTCTATCTTTCTCTCCCCCTCTGTCTTCCCCTCCTCTCTCTGTTTCTCTCTGTCCTATCCAACAATGACGACAACAACAATAATAACTACAACAATAAAACAACAAGGGCAACAAAAGGGAATAAATAAATAAAATAAAATATTTTTAAAAAGCTAATATAAACCTCATAGCTTAAATGTTCAAAAATAAATTTTTACTGTTACATTTCTTTTGGATGACAATTTTACACTAAATAATGTTGTTGAATCACATCTTCTGAATAAAAATTTTCTATCAGGCCAGGAATATCATGTTTAACCCTTTTTTTCTGGCAAGGCCACTGCTCTACCCAGACTGGGTTATTAGAAAACCAATCCAAACATGGAATTTGTTACAAACAGTGGCAGTTGGTATTGGGGTGCTGGTAAGATTTAGAATTCTCACAAGAGTGAGAGAGTCTGCAAAAGCATCTTACCACACCTAGAGATCTCAGAAAAATCTCTAAATAATGAATTGATGCTGATATTAGCTATCAGAAGGATGAAACTGTCTTATATTCTAGTCTGGTAAAGGTGTGCCAACTCTACGAGTCGGGATCTTTAAAATCACATTCAGCTTAACTAAATCTTATTTAAAACTTAAAACAAACTTTAGTTACTTAGGGGTTAACACACATTAATGAAAATAAGGTTAGCATACAGACTTAAAACAGACATTCTTGGTGAAAAGAAATTTTTCCCTTTGAAAAGCGGTTTTTGGATTTCTAGCTCACAGTCAATCTTCTTCCCCACCCTGCCCCCAGGTGGGGCAGGTGTGGCTAGAGGAATGATTGAAGTCTTTGCCAATCTGTGGAGCAGTAGCTCTGTGGTGTGATTGGATACACGGATGGAACAGGCTTAGTTTACCACCACGCGCAGAGAAAAATCTTTGGAAGTTTCTTTTCTGGGCTAAAGTACATTTTAGATTTTTGAAGAAACAAATCATTAAATTTCTATCAAAAGTGTGTGCTGGTTCTCTGATTAATAGCTTTTAAGTTAGAGAGAATGTCTTGTTTGATTGAATTATTTCTTTCTTTAAAGAATAGCTTGCTAGCCATATAAGATCTCACTCAGAACTGGTTTAACACTTTTTGAGAACTCTGGCTGCCACAGAAAAGCTTTATTTTTTGTGTTTTCCTTTTAGGCAGTAAATAGCAGTTTTAAGACCATGCCTAGGTTCAATTTAATGTCTGTTGGACTCATAAATTAGGAAAGGGTATAGAACAAAATTCCACAGAAGTGGGAGAGGAAAAATTAGGTCAGACTAGTTAAGATTAAGCAGGAGAAGGACACTCATTTTCTCAGATTCTGGCCAGGGTTCTGTTCCACTGAGGTTCCTTCTCTGCATCCACTCAACGAGCTTCCCTGGAGTATGAAGGATAGGGATAAGGAGAGAAAGATCATAGGGATTCAACTGAAAGCCTTGGGGTTACCTTCCAATGTACTTTGGTACTTCTTCTTGATTTCCTGTAGCCACAGTCCCTATCCTCTCTGGTTGGGCCAGTGCTTTTTTTTTCAACCGGGTGAAGCACACGATGCCTGATGGGCCGATTTTTTCTCTTGGCGTCGGGAAATTCTGCCCCACATGCTGGGCGCCAGATTTCAGGGTCTCTCTCTGGCAGGGGTGATCTCCAGGGGAAAGGTAATGGACTGGTTCTTTCTTGCTCATGACAGGGGTGACACAAAGTAAAAGACACCAGGGAGCTCTTCACGTGTTAACTCAGAACTCAGATCTCGGAACTCAGAACTTGTTTATTAGCAAGGTGGACATGAGTTAAATAGAAAAACAAATGAAGGAATAGTTTTCTATTCCTGGTTCCAACTATGACAGCATATACCCAGAAAACACCTGAAGCCCACCTGCATGCTAGCTGTCAGGCTCAGCAAAGTTAGTAAAGTCATGGGCCACTTGGAATATAACTAAAATATAATTACCAATTTTTTCCAAAATGGAGACACCAAATATCATCTGCTTTTGTCTTACCTTTAGATTCCTGATAATTAGATAATATACTCTGCTTTATATCATTGTGATTTTACAGGTATTTAATATATACAGTATTTTTTTGTCAAATGGAAATTGTGAAAATTTTTATTCTTCCAAATCACAAATGTTGTAGTAGTGATAGATGTTTAATACATATAAGCTGCCCCACTGCAGGTTGGGAGATGAGGGCTTGACCCTGGATCCTTTCATGAGTCTGTGTGCTTAAACAGAGTTATCACTGAGGTCATAAAGATTTAACTCGGAGATTCTGGAAGATGGAGGAATGAGAAGCTGCTAGTGGCTTGAGCTCTGACAACATCTATTGGAAATGGTAGGATTTTTTTTGCCTTTAGCAGGACAGTCAATAAGGGGTTCTAGCAGTAACACCAAGGAGGTGACTATAACTCAATTTGGGTTAGAAAATAGAGTAAAAAGAAAGGAAAAAATTTATTACTCCTGAAGCTCACCCCCTGCCCCCCATAACCAGTCTCTGGGGACCAGAGATCTGCTCCTAGCAGGCTCCCCTTCTGAGCTTCTTTCTTTACCGAGATTCCTGTCCCACCAGGGGGTGTCATACATTCTAATTCTATTCCTTTCTGAAACCTTTGGCTTTTTTTATTTCTAAGTAGCCAATTCCAGATACAAATATGAAACCAAGCAGAGTCTTACTCAGATAGGGAAAGACCCTCAGATGGTGTTTTTTTCTTTATTTTATCAACAATTAGCTGCCTCTGCTCAGGGGGCCTGAGGAAATCTGGAGCCATCCAAGCAGAAGACAGGACAGGTTTTTTACTCTGTTCTATTTTATTATCAATACAAGATAAACATGTATCCCTTTCCCCCTCTCCTTCAGGTTGACCAGAATTAACTCTTAGTGTATTTTCCATTGCTAGGGTACTGGGTGTCTTATCCATTGCTAAAGTAACTTGTTCCTTGTAACTTCCTTCCTCCATTACCCAACTCTCCCTTCCCCCGACATAGCAAATTAAATAATAAAAATAAATAACTCGTTCTTTTCACTACTCTTTTATTAATGTTATTTTTCTTATCTTTTTCTTTTCTCTCTCTCTTTTTCTCATACGTGTCATCCTTTCTTCCTTCCTCCTTCAGCTTTATGAATTCACTGATACACGTTTGGGAATTATTTTAGGGAATAAATCTCACTCAGAGTGGACTCCCTCTGCATGTATATCTGCTCTACTTCCTTTTCTCCTGTACGTAGCCCTAGAATATACAGTGGATAATAGATTTGCATAACTGTCTATTCCTGCTATTCTCATATATCCCTGACGTGTTTTATTTTTTCTTAGTGTATCTCTTCCATCCCATCCTTTAGGTTGACCAGAATTAACTCTTAGGGTATCTTTCATTGCTAGGGGAATGAGCGTCCTATCCATTGTGAGAGTAACTTGTTTGACTATGCCAACCTCCTCTACAGACTCTCCCCTTCTCCCTCCTCCTAGCTAATCAATAAAGCAAAATAAAATGAAAAATAAATTAATCAATTAAAAAACTTTCCTTTCACTGCTCTTTTATTACAGCTCTTTTTCTTATCTTTTTTCTTTTCTCTCTATTGTTTCTCTTTTTTATCTTATCTTCCTTACTTCCTTCCTTCTTCTTTGGCTTTCTGAATTCACTGATATTCATTAGTGAATTATTTTGGGGAAGAAATCTGACTCAGAATGGACTGTCTATGTGTATATCTCTGCTCTACTTCCTTTCCTCCTCTTGCTACCCCTAGAATATACAGTGGATATTAGATTTGCATAATTGTCTATTCTTGCTATCACTTCTTTCCTATCTCTTTATTCTTCACTTGGACTTGGTTGCTATTTTTCATGGCCTGGAGACATTGTTTGGTAACTGTAGTGATTAAACTGCTTCAAACCTTGCTTCAGTTGCTATTGTAATTTCTGAGGTTGGTAATTGCATTTGTCATAAAGGTATTTAGTACAGTATTGCTTGTACCAAAATACAATGACTGAGGAACAGCAGAACATAAAAATAGGAAGCACATAAATCAAAAAATGGGTAGATCAAGAACAAATAAAACTGCTACTACAATGAATGAAGAGCTCAGAGAAACTATAAATCAACCAGAAGTAAGCATAGATAAGAAAAGTATGCAAGCAATAATATCTGATTAATCACAGAAATGAAAACAATATTGGAGGAAGGGACTGTCAGTATTAAGGAAACAACAGTTGAGACGCCCAAGGAAAATACTGATTATCTTGAGGCAATTAGAGAACTGAAAGCTGAAATAGCTGAACTGAGGAAAGAAGCTAAGGGAAGGGAAAGCAGACTAACAGAAGCAGAAAATAGAATTAGTTAGACAGAATTAGAAAGAGTACAAGTTAGAGAAAACTAAGAAAGAGGTGAAAGATCTCACAAAGAGATTGAGAGACACTGAAAACAACAACAGAGACATGTGGGATGATCTCAAAAGAAGTAACATTCATATAATTGGCCTGCCAGAGGAAGAAAGAGAGGAAGGGAAAGGGAATATTCTAGATGAAATTATAGAAGAAAATATCCCAGACCTGAACAACAGAAAGTACATCAAGATTCAAGAGGCCCAGAGAGTTCCAAACAGAATCAACCTAGAACTTAAGATACCAAGACACATCATAGTCACAATGAGAAGAAGTAAGGAAAAAGAAAGGATCCTAAAGGCTGCAAGAGACAAACAAAAAGTCACATACATAAGACTATCAGCAGACTTCTTCACTCAAACTGTAAAACCCAGAATAGAATGGCAAGATATCTATGAAACCCTGAATGAAAAAGTGTTTCAACCAAGGATAATATATCCTGCTAGACTTTCATTCAAACTAAATGGAGGGATGAAAGCCTTCTTAGACAACAGTTAAAACAACAGTTAAAGGAGGCAACCATCACCAAACTGGCCATGAAAGAGGTTCTGAAAGATCTCTTATAAACAAGAACATCACTATAATACTTGAAATGTATCAGAGAAAATTTAAAAAATATGTTGAACAATGGCACTAAAATAAATTAAATCCAAATATCAATAAATGTGAATGGCTTAAACTCACCCATCAAAAGGCACAAAGAGGGGGGAGTGGATCAGAAAACATAGCCCAACCATATGCTGCTTGCAAGAATCCTGCATGACACAAGATAAAAACAGACTTAAAGTGAAAGGATGTAAAACTATCATACAGGCTAATGGACCATAAAAAGGCAGGAACAGCCATTCTCATCTTGCACAAAATAAATTTTAAATTAAATAAAATAATAAAAGATAGGCAAGGACATTACATAATGATTAGAGGATCAGTCAGCCAAGAAGACTTAACAATTATTAACATCTATGCAACAAATGAGGGACCATCTAAAAACATCAAGCACCTACTGAAAGAACTTCAAAAATACATCAATAGTAATACAATAATAGTGGGAGACTTCAATACCCCACTCTCACACTTAGACAGATCAACAAAGCAGAGAATCAACAAAGATACTAGAAAATTAAATGAAGAGAATGACAGACTAGACCTCTTGGACATTTTCAGAGTCCTTCACTTCAAAAAACTGGAATACACCTTCTTTTCAAATCCACATAACACATACTCAAGGATAGACAACATGTTAGGCCACAAAAACAGCATGAATACATTCAAAAAAATTTAAATCATCCCAAGTATCTTCTCAGACCACAGTGGAATAAAACTAACATTTAACAACAGACAGACAATTATTAAAAGTCACAGAATTTGGAAACTAAACAACATACTCCTTAAGAACCACTGTGTAAGAGAGTCACTCAAGCAGGAAATTCAAGTGTTCCTGGAAGCAAATGAAAATGAAGACACAACCTACCAAAATATTTGGGACACAGGTAAAGCAGTATTGAGAGGGAAACTTATAACCATACAATCACATATTAAACAATAAGAAAAAGCTCAAATAATCAGGCTTACTGCACACCTCAAGGACTTAGAGGAAGAGGAACAAAGGAACCCTAAAGCAACCAGAAGGACATAAATCACTAAAATTAGAGCAGAAATAAACAACATTGAAAATAAGAGAACCATACAGAAGATCAATGAAGCCAAATGTTGGTTCTTTGAAAGAGTAAACAAAATTGAAAAACCACTAGCCAGACTCACAAAAAAAAAAAAGAGAGAAGACTCAAATTAATAGAATTATAAACGATGGAGGAGATATTACAACTGACACCACAGAAATCCAGAAAATCATGTGAAATGTCTATGAGAAAATTACGCCACCAAATAAGAGAATCTGGAAGAAATGGAAGAATTCCTAGAAGCATATGCCCTTCCAAAACTGAACCAAGAAGAACTACAAAACCTAAATGCACCTATCACAGACAAAGAAATTGAAACCATTATTAAGAGTCTCCCCAACAACAAAAGTCCTAAACCAGATGGCTTCACAAGCGAAATCTACAAAACTTTCAGGAAACAATACCTATACTTCTTAAACTTTTCCATAAGATTGAAGAAACAGGAATACTCCCTTCCACCTTCTATGAAGCCAACATCACCGATACCAAAAGCTTATAGGGACACAACAAAAAAGGAAATCTACAGACCAATATCTCTGATGAACATAGATGCCAAAATATTAAACAATATATTGGCCAACCGGATAAACAGCACATCAAAAATATTGTTCATCACTATCAAGTGGGATTCATCCCAGGATTGCAAGGCTGGCTCAACATTTGTAAGTCAATCAATGTCATTCACCACATCAATAAAAGGAAGACGAAAACCACATGATTACCTCAATAGATGCAGAGAAAGCCTTTGACAAAATTCAACACACATTCATGCTCAAAACTCTACAAAAATGGGAATAGATGGGAAATTCATCAAGATAGTGGAATCCATACGTAGCAAACCTACAGCCAACTTCATACTCAATGGACAGAAGCTGAAAACATTCCCACTCAGATAGGGGACTAGATAGGGCTGTACACTGTCACCATTTATCTATGAGTCACTACTCAAGGAAATAGAAACTGATACCAAGAAATAGAAATACATCCCATGCACATGGAATGGAAGAATAAATATCAAAATGGATATTCTCCCCAGAGCCATATACAAATGTAATGCAATACCCATCAAAGTTCCACCATGCTTCTTTAAGAGAATAGAACAAACACTACAATCATTTATCTGGAACCTGAACACACCTAGAATTGCCAAAACCATCTTGAGGAAAAGTAACAGAATTGGAGACATCACAATCTCAGATCTCAAACTATATTATAAAGCCATAATCATCAAAACAGCATGGTACTGGAACAAAAATAGGCACACAGACCAGTGGAACAGAATTGAAAGCCCAAAAATAAATTCCCACACATATGGACATCTAATCGTTGATAAGGGGGCCCAAAGCAATAATTGGAATAAGGAGGCTCTCTTCAATAAATGGTGCTGGGAAAACTGGGTTGTAACATGCAGAAGAATGAAATTGAACCACTTTATCTCACCAGAAACAAAAATCAACTCCAAATGGATCAAACACCTGTATGTTAGACCAGAAACTATCAAATACTTAGAGGAAAACATTGGTAAAACAGTTTCCCACCTACACCTCAAGGCCATCTTTGATGAAATAAACCCAATTGCAAGAAAGATTAAAACAGAAACAAACCAATGGGACTAAATCAAATTGAAAAGCTTCTGCACATCCAAAGAAACTATTACACAAAGAGAACCCTCACAGAATGGGAGAAGATCTTCATATGCCATTCATCAGACAAGAAACTAATCACCATAATATATAAAGAGCTCAGCAAACTTAGCACCAAAAAAGCAAATGACCCCATCCAAAAATGGGAAGAGGATATTTACAAAACATTCACTCCAGAGGAGATCCAAAAGGCTAACAAATATATGAAAAACTGCTCCAGGTCACTGATTGTCAGAGAAATGCAATTTAAGACAACATTGAGATAACACCTCACTCCTGTAAGAATGGCATACATCAAAAAGGACAGCAGCAACAAATGCTGTAAAGGCTGTGGGGAAAGAGGAACCCTTTTGCATTGCTGGTGGGAATGTAAATTGGTCCAGACTATGGAGAGCAGTCTGGAAAACTCTCACAAGGCTAGACATGGACCATCCATATGATCCAATAATTCCTCTCCTGGAGTTATACCCCAAGGACTCCATAACACCCAAACAAAAAGAGGTGTGTACTGCTATGCTCATAGCAGCACAATTCATATTAGCTATAACCTGGAAGCAACCCAGGTGCCCAACAACAGATGAGTGGCTGAGAAAGCTGTGGTATATATACACAATGCAATACTATACAACTATCTAGAACAATGAACCCACCTCATATGACCCATCTTGGACAGAGCTAGAAGGAATTATGTTAAGTGAGCTAAGTCAGAAAGATAAAGATGAGTATGGAATGATCCTACTCATTAACAGAAATTGAGAAAGAAGATCTGAAAGGGAAAATAAAAGCAGGATCTGACTAAATTGAAAGTATGGCTCCAAAGTAAAAACCATGTGGTGAGGGGTAGACATGCAGCTTCCTGGGCCAGTGGGGGGTGGGGGGTGGGGGGTGGATTGGACACAGTATTTTGGTGGTGGGAATGGTGTTTATGTACACTCCTAGTAGAGTGTAGTCATATAAATCACTAGTTAATTAATATGAGAGGGGGAAAATTAATTGTATGTCTCAAAGTTATTAAAACTCAGTCTGAGTCTTCTTAATATATAGGCTGTGTATTGAATATGCGGACCCTCTCTAAAGCCTAGATCAAGTAGATCAGAGGCAACCAGTGGCAGAGCTAATTACAAGATACTGGGCACTATACAGCAAACCCTAACAAAAAGACTTTTCAAAGTTAACCCAATTACCAAATAATGTGATGATAACATTAACTATCCATTGTCTTTTTGAACCCTAAGACAGCAGGAACATCACACCTCCACTATAGAGCCTATATTTACCCTAGTCCTGGAACCTTAGGATAGGGCCCACTTTCCATTTTCCCGCATGCTTCTCCCAATACATATGAAATAATATTGCATCAGCCGATCACAACCTAAGCAATGAAACATTTGCCACCTCAACATACTTCAGCTGAGACTGTGTCTAGAGACTTCAGGCCTGGAATGGCAACCCTTCAGCTTCATTACTCCGGAGAGCCCTTTCCTTTCATAGTATACTCTAATTCCATTCCAGGTGGTTCACTTTTTTTTTATATTTATTTTTATTTATTTATTCCCTTTTGTTGCCCTTGTTGTTTTATTGTTGTAGTTATTATTGTTGTTGTCATTGTTGGATAGGACAGAGAGAAATGGAAAGAGGAGGGGAAGACAGAGAGGAGGAGAGAAAGATAGACACCTGCAGTCCTGCTTCACCGCCTGTGAAGTGACTCCCCTGCAGGTGGGGAGCCGGGGTTCCAACCGGGATCCTTCTGCCGGTCCTTGTGCTTTGCACCACCTGCGCTTAACCCGCTGCGCTACAGCCCGACTCCCAGTGGTTCACTTTTTAACAAAGTCCCCAAACCTATATATACACCAGGTTCTGTGAGAGAGAGCATATGTTCATACGTATTCATAAACAAGTGCAAAATACATACCTGAAAGCAGAAGTATACTAGAGTTTGCAGTGAGTACCCCCCAACACTTTCTCTCCACTATGCCAACCTTTGGGTCCATGATTGCTCAACAATTTGTTTGGCTTTGTATGTTAACTCTCTTTTCAGCCACCAGGTTCCAGATGCCATCAGGATGCTGGCCAGGCTTTCTTGGACTGAAGACCCCACCAGTGTGTCCTGGAGCTCCTCTTCCCCAGAGACCCACCCTACTAGGGAAAGAGAGTGGCAGACTGTGAGTATGGACTGACCTGTAAATGTCCATGTTCAGTGGGGAAGTAATTACATAATCCAGAACTTTCACATTCTGCAACCTACAATGACCCTGGGTCATTGACCCCAGATTGATAGAGAATGGGAAAGCTATCAGGGGAGGGGATGGGATATGGAGCTTGGGTGGTAGGAATTGTGTGGAATTGTACGCCTCCTACCCTATGGTTTTGTTAATAAAAATAAATTAAAAAAATACATGGAATCTACATATGCAACTAAAATTAGGATTAAAATTAGTCAGGTTAGTTATATCTTGTGTACTATTCTATAGCATATATATATATATATATATATATATATATATATATATATATATATTTCATAGTTGACAATATGTAATACTCAGTCATTAAGGGGATAATTTTATTTACACATCAATTGACAGCAGCTTCATTTGTGAATTACATAGTTTACAAATATAACGCAGGTTCACAAAAATATTGGTTAGTTAATTATTAATAGTAAACAGAAAATATGTTAGAGTAATTTAAATCATTGTTAATGTTCATTTATTTTTAATGAACTGATACAGAAAGAAAGATGCACAGATCAAGATAGCATATCACTGATGATCTCTGGTGTCTAGTTTTTCTGGGGATTGAAACAGGGGTCTCAGGGGTCTCAGAGTCTTAGACATTATGTTTTTTTCTAGAACCCATTAAGTCTTACAAAAACACTCATTTTCTTTTTTCTTTTTATTGCACTTAAAGATAAGTTTACTTATCTATTGCTTTCAGGATTATCACTGAACCTGGTGCTTCCACTATGAATCCTACACTCCTGGACACCAATTATCCTTTCATTGCTTTCTTCCATTCTCCTTTTCTTCCTTTATTCCTTTACATCATCATTTTTATTTGATAAGAGAGAGAAAAATTGACAGGATGAAAAATTTTTAAAAATGCAAAGTAGAAATTGAAAATAACCTGGGCAAATCTGTATGCTTTCACAAGCCATATTTTTAATGTAATTTTCTGGGATTATGGGAAAGATCAGTAGATCTTAGGGGAGCTCTCCCATCTTTGGAAAGACACCTCACTTGTTAGCCTCTCTCCTTATAGAGGTGAGCCAAGAGTGAAAACTCTTCCAGACTCAGTTTCTCCTTGTTAGTCTCTCAAGCTCACAGAAATCCTACAAGCCTCTCACACTTATTTCCCCTTCCTAGCAGGACAAATGGTTGCCTGCTTTAAGGTTAACTCAAAATTGACACATCCAGTTCACCTTTTGATCATAAAGGAGAACACACTCTATCATTCACCTCCACATATACCAGGCAGAGACTCCATTTTATATTTCCTTGTGACTTTTGATATTTGTGATTTACATCAATTTTTGTTTTTCTTCTTATGTACCTCACATAACTGATTTGACCCCTATGCTTCTCTGAAATATCTTTAGATATTTAACTTGCCTTGCATCATGGAAACTAATTGTCAGGACCTTTCTGTATCTCATAAATTATTCCATACCAGTCCCAGACCATAGGGCAAGATGGGTACAGTTCCACACAGTTCCCACCAGCAGTACTTCTTATCTAATCCCCACCCTTGATAGCTTTCCTATTCTTTATCCCTCTGGAAGAATTAACCCAGGATTATTGTTGGATGCAGAAACATAGAAGGTTTGGCTTCTTTAATTGTTTTCCCACTGGACATGGGCATTGGAAGATTGATCCATATTCCTAGCCTGTCTCTCTCTCTTTCCCAAGCAGGGCAGGTATCTGGGAAAGCAGGCCTCCAGGACACATAGTTGTGTCAACTACCCTGGGAAGTCAGGTTGGCATTGTGGAACCTTCTGGAACTTGGTGGCTGAAAAGAAGTCAAGATATAAAGCAGAACAAAATGTTGACTTATCATGAGCATAAAGTCTGGGAAAAGTGAAGATGAAGATTTGGAGTTTCCATTTTGGAAAAAGCAAGTAGGTCTATTTTAAGTATATTCCAAAGGGCCCATCACTTTACTAGTTTTTGCCTGAGCCTGATTTCTGTATAAGTACTGTGCACTAACCAATTGCACCACTGGAGCTCTGAGCCTGATTTCTAATAAACATATGAACCCAGGTTATTCTCTGAGGAGATGGTGTCATAGTTGGAAAGAGAGCAAGAAAGCTGGGTCAAGGAAAATAGTAGCTCTGAAGTATGGGAAAAGTTGATAGATGTTTTTGACTGTAAAACCTTTTTATTTGAGCTGGGGACAATGTTCAGCACAGGAGCCTATGTATCCTCTGCATCTCTGTAGGTCTGAGTTTGCATTCCATGGTCATGAGTAGGAACATTCAAGATTGCACCAATTTCATAATATGTTCTTGTTAAAGCTGAGGGGAAGTCTAAGTTGATGACAGGAAACCAGCACCCAGCACTGAATCAACTTGCATCTGCTACTGTGAATTATTTACTGTACTTACTGATCTCAGAATACCCTGTTGGTAGGATTCCTCCCAGCAGTCAAGTCTTCATGAGTCCCAGCTAGTTGGTTTTTGTTTAGACTTATACTCACTTCCCCTCACTGTGTCTTTTGCACAGTAATACATGGCTGTGTCCTCAGATGTTACAGAGCTAAGCTTCAGGGAGAATTGATTCTTGGGTGTGTCTTTTGAGATGGTGGCTAGGTTCTTCATAGATGGACTGTAGTAAGTATTACCACTATTACCATATATATTGCCAATCCACTCTAGTCCCTTCCCTGTTGGCTGACGGATCCAGTTCCAAGCATTATAGCTGGATATGGATTCACCAGAGACAGAACAGGTAAGGGACAGTGTCTCTGATGGCCTCACCAGTCCTGGGCCCGACTCCTGCAGCTTCAACTCTGACAGGACACCTGGGTAAAAAATCCTGTCACTGATACACAGTCACAGTCATGTCAACAGCTCAAGAGTCAACATCTGAGACTCTTACCTTTTGGAGCTGTCACAAGACAGAGCAAAAACACAAACACTCTCATTCTCTTCTAGATTACAAGGCTGCTTCCACCTGAGAATTTAGCCCTAAGTGAGTAGACAACTTGAATATATTTACAGCACAAGGGGATTTGACTTAGAACTGAGAGAGTTATTTGTATATGGACTTCATTTATTTATGAGGATAGAATAATTTCTGTCCATTTCCCTAAGTACTATTCTAAGACTACAATAGTGAGCATTTTGGGGATAGAATACTTAGCCTCAGAGTTGTAGTGTATAGACTCAAAAATTGGACACTGATTTCCTTATCATAAGCATAACTACTAGACAGAATGCATATAAATGTTAATCACCAAACTGACTTCACACTTTCAGAAGAAATAGTGATGGGGTATATGGAGAGCAACAGAGATACCAAATTCCTGAACCTCCCATTTTTAGAGTGGAATAGATTTAATTTTTTTCAAACACAAAGAGAAAAGCTTAAACACATTGGAAATATGTATCAACTCACTATAATTAAAACATTTTGGGGGGGCTGGTCAGTGGCACACCTGGTTTAGAATACATGCTACAGTGCTCCAGGATCCAGGTTTGAGTACAGGCCACCACTTGCATGGAGAAAGTTTCATGAGTGGTGAAACAAGGCTTCAGGGGTCTCTCTCACTTTCTATAACCCCCTTCCCTCTCATTTTCTGGCTGTGTCTATCCAGTAATAAAGTTTAAAAAGTTAAAAAAAATGTGTTTTGGGAATGTTTTCAATTATGTATAAGAATTTATATATTCCCATATTTCTTGATATGAAAAATGTATTCACCACTTTCATTAATATCTTGAGTAAATCAATGTTAAATTAACAAACTTGCCTAAATATAACCTTGAAAGGGGCACAGACATACAAACTTACATCACTTTTTATATGTTTATCTTAATTTAGTTTTAAAGGGCAGATACAAATTGGGAAGGTTTGTAAAGCTTTCCCTCTGTAGGTGGAGACTGGAGTATTCAACAAGTTTTTATGCACTCTATCATAGCACATAACAATGTGAGAAACAGGCTGGACCCATAAATATCCATATTTTTACATTTATGGAAATATATCAGTATGTTACATGACTAATTAAAACCAGTGAAATTATCAATCTTCAAATCAGTTGTGATTTGAGTATTTAATAATTACTATAAAAGTGATTAATTTCAAATTACTATGAATCAGTTTACTTAAATTACAGAAAATTAGTATTTTTTAACAGAAGATCCTCATTTATTAAGGTAAATACTATCAAGAAAAAAATCATATTGAGTATGCATATTTAATGTAGTCCTAAAAAGTGTCCGAGGATAACATGATTTCTGATTTTATCCATTGCACACATAAATAAGACACATAAAGATCATAAATGGATAGGCAGAAATATTCTCATCATTCAGGTAAGACATTTGAGATCAGGTTCTCAGAAGATGGTGGACTGAGAAGCTGCTAGTGGCTTGAGCTCTTACCAAATCTTCTGGAAACAGTAGGATTTTCTGCCTTTAGTAGGCCAGTCAATAAGAGGTCCTAGTGGTGACACCAAGGAGATGACTATAACTTAATTTGGGTTAAGAATTAGAGTATAAAAAAAGGGAACAAATTTTTTTTCTTTTACTTATTGAGCACACCACATCCCCCCACCCAACCAGTCCCTGGGGATCAGCTCCAAGCAGAATCCTCTGCTGAGCTTCTGTCTTTACCAAATTCCTGTCCCACCAGGGAGTATCATTCATTCTAAGTCTATACCCTTCTGAAACCTCTGGCCTTTTTTCTTTCTAAGTAACAACCCCCCCACTTCACCCCACATAGCTAATTAAATAATTAAAAATAAATAAATAAATTAAAAAAAACTCTTTCCTTTCACCGCTCTTTTATGACTGATCTTTTTCTTATCTTGTTCTTTTTTCTCTATCTCTTTCTTTTTTTATTTTTTCTCATTCTTCTCATCCTTTCTTCCTTAATCCTACAGCTCCCAAAGCCACAGGCCACAGCCCTCACACCACCAAACAGTGTGATTTTTTGAATTCACTGATACACATTTGGGAATTATTTTGGGGAAGAATTCTGACTCAGAGTGGACTCTCTATGTGTGTATCTCTGCTCTAGTTCCCTTTCCCCTCTTGTTAACCCTAGAATATACAATGGATAGTAGACTTGCATAACTGTTTATTCTTGCTATCCCTTTTTTTTTTTCTCTTTCTTCTTCACAGGGATTTGGTTACTATTCTTTCACAGACTGGAGATATTGTTTGGCTAACTGGTAGTGATTAAACTGCTTCAATACTTGATTCAGTTGCTACTGTAATTCCTGAGGTTGGTGAGTGTAATTGTCATAAAGGTATTTAGTACTGTGTTGCTTGTACTAAAGTAACAACAACTGAGGAGCAACAGAGCATTAAAAAAAACACATAAATCAAAAAATGGGTAGATCAAAAACAAATAAAACTGCTACTCCAATGAATGAAGACAAGAGCCCAGAAGAAACTACAAATCAGCCAGAAGTAACCATAGATAAGAAAAGTATGCAAGCAATAATGAACTTATTAATCACAGAAATGAAAACAACATTGGAGGAAAGGAATGGCAGTATTAGGGAAACAACAGTTGAGACCCCCAAGGAAAATACTGATTATCTTGAGGCAATTAGAGAACTGAAAGCTGAAATAGCTGTAATGAAGAAAGAAGATGAGGCAAGGGAAAGCAGACTAACAGAAACAGAAAACAGAATTAGTCAGACAGAGGATGAGTTAGAGAAAAATAAGAAAGAGGTGAAAGAGCTTAAAAAGAGATTGAGAAACACTGAAAACAACAACAGAGACATATGGGATGATCACAAAAGAAGTAACATTTGCGTAATTGGCCTGCCAGAGGAAGAAAGAGAGGAAGAGGAAGCAAACATTCTAGAGGAAATAATAGAAGAAAACTTCCAGACCTGAATAACAGAAAGGACATCAAGATTCAAGAGGCACAGAGAGTACCAAACAGAATCAACCCAGACCTGAAGACACCAGACACATCATAGTCAAAATGAGAAGAAGTAATGATAAATAAAGGATTCTAAAGGCTGCAAGAGAGAAAAAAAAAGTCACATACAAGGGAAAACCCGTAAGATTATCTGCAGACTTCTCCACTCAAACTCTAAAAGCCAGAAGAGAATGGCAAGATATTTATCAAGCCCTGAATGAAAAAGGGTTTCAACCAAGGATAATATATCCTGCTAGATTTCATTCAAACTAGATGGAGGGATCAAAACCTTCTTAGACAAACAACAGTTAAAGGAGGCAACCATCACCAAACAGCCCTGATAGAGGTTCTAAAAGACCTCTTATAAACAAGAACATCACTACAATACTGACAATATATCAGAGCAAACAAAAAATTTTTTACAATGGCACTACAATACATTAAATCCATAATATCAATAAATGTCAATGGCTTAAACTCACCCATCAAAAGGCACAGAGTTAGGGGATGGTTCAGAAAACATAATCCAACCATATGCTGCTTGCAAGAATCCCATCTGTCACAACAAGATAAACACAGACTTAAAGTGAAAGGATGGAAAACTATCATACAGGCTAAAGGACCACAAAAAAAGGACAGGAACAGCCATTCTCATCTCAGACACGATAGATTTTAAATTAAATAAAGTAATAAAAGATAGGCAAGGACATTACATAATGATTATAGGATCAATCAGCCAAGAAGACAACAATCATTAACATCTATGCACCCAATGAGGGACCATCTAAATACATTACGCACTTACTGAAAGAATTTCACAAATACATCAATAGTAATACAATAATAGTGGGAGACTTCAATACCCCACTCTCACACTTAGACAGATCAACAAAGCAGAGAACCAACAAAGATACAAGAGAATTGAATGAGGAGATTAACAGACTAGACCTCTTGGATATTTTCAGAGTCCTTCACCCCAAACAACTGGAATACACCTTCTTTTCAAATCCACATAACACATACTCAAGGAAAGACCACATGTTAGGCCACAAAGACAGCATCAATAAATTCAAGAACATTCAAATCATCCCTAGTATCTTCTCAGACCACAGTGAAGTAAAACTAACGTTTAACAACAGACAGACAATTATTAAGTCACAGAATTTGGAAACTAAACAACATACTCCTTAAGAACCACTGGGTCAGAGATTCACTCAAGCAAGAAATTCAAATGTTCCTGGAAACAAATGAAAATGAAGACACAACCTATCAAAATATTTGGGACACAGCTAAAGCACTACTGAGAAGGTAACTTATAGCCATACAATAACATATTAAACACCAAGAAGAAGCTCAAATGAATGACCTTACTGCACACCTCAAGGACTTAGAGGAAGAGGAACAAAGGAACCCTAAAGCAACCAGAAGGACAGAAATCACTAAAGTTAGAGCAGAAATAAACAACAACGAAAACAAAAGAACCATATAAAAGATCAATGAAGCCAAATGTTGGTTCTTTGAAAGATTAAACAAAATTGACAAACCCCTAGCCAGACTCACCAAACAAAAAAGAGAGAAGACTCAAATTAATAGAATTGTAAACGATGCAGGAGATATCACAACTGACACCACAGAAATCCAGAGAATCCTGCGAAACTTATATAATGAACTATACGCCACCAAACTAGAGAATCTGGAAGAAATGGAACAATTCCTAGAAGTATATGCCTGTCCAAAACTGAACCAAGAAGAACTACAAAATCTAAATCCACCAATCAAGACAAAGAAATTGAAACCGTTATTAAGAACCGCCCCAACAACAAAAGTCCTGGACCAGATGGCTTCACAAACAAATTCTACAAATCTTTCTGGAAAGAGTTAGTACCCATACTTCTTAAGCTTTTCCATAAGATTGAATAAACAGGAATACTCCCTTCCACCCTCTATGAAGCCAACATCACCCTGATACCAAAAGCTGATAGGAACAGAACAAAAAAGGAAAACTACAGACCAATATCTCTGATGAACATAGATGGCAAAATATTAAACAAGATCTTGGACAACTGGATACAGCAACATATCAAAAAGATTGTTCATCACGACCAAGTGGGATTCATCCAAGGAATGCAAGGCTGGTTCAACATCCGTAAAGTCAATCAATGTCATTCACCACATCAATAAAAGCAAATCCAAAAACCACATGATTATCTCAATAGATGCAGAGAAAGCCTTTGACAAAATCCAACACCCATTCATGCTCAAAGCCCTGCAAAAAATGGGAATATATGGGAAATTTCTCAAGATAGTGGAGTCTATATATAGCAGATCTACAGCCAACATCATACTCAATGGAGAGAAGCTGAAAGCATTCCCCCTCAGATCGGGGACTAGACAGGGCTGTCGTCCACTGTCACCGTTACTCTTCAACATAGTATTGGAAGTTCTTACCATAGCAATCAGGCAAGAGAAAGGAATCAAAGGAATACAGATTGGAAGGGAAGAAGTCAAGCTCTCACTATTTGCAGATGATATGATAGTATACATAGAAAAACCTAAAGAATCCAGCAGAAAACTACTGGAAGTTATTAGGCAATATAGCAAGGTATCAGGCTACAAAATCAATGTACAAAAATCAGTGGCATTTCTTTATGCAAAAACTAAATATGAAGAAGAAGACATCCAGAAATCACTTCCATTTACTGTTTCAGCAAAATCAATCAAATACCTAGGAATAAAGTTCACCAAAGAAGTGAAAGACTTATATACTGAAAACTATGAGTCACTCTTCAAGGAAATAGAAACTGATATCAAGAAATAGAAAGATATCCCATGCTCATTGATTGGAAGAATAAATATCATCAAAATGAATATTCTCCCCAGAGCCATATACAAATTTAATGTAATACCCATCAAAGTTCCACCAAGCTTCCTTAAGAGAATAGAACAAACACTACAATCATTCATCTGGAACCCCAAAACACCTAGAATTGCCAAAACCATCGTAAGGAAAAGAAACAGAAATGGAGGCATCACACTCCCAGACCTTAAACTATATTATAAAGCCATCATCATCAAAACAGCATGGTACTGGAACAAAAATAGGCACACAGACCAGTGGAACAGAATTGAAAGCCCAGAAATAAATCCCCACACCTATGGACATCTAATCTTTGATAAAGGGCCCAAAGGATTAAATGGAATAAGGAGGCTCTCTTCAATAAATGGTGCTGGGAAAACTGGGTTGTAACATGCAGAAGAATGAAATTGAACCATTTTATCTCACCAGAAACAAAAATCAACTCCAAATGGATCAAAGACCTAGATGTCAGACCAGAAACAATCAAATACTTAGAGGAAAACATTGGTAAAACAGTCTCCCACCTACACCTCAAGGACATCTTTGATGAATCAAACCCAATTGCAAGGAAGACTAAAGCAGAAACAAACCAGTGGGACTAAATCAAATTGAAAAGCTTTTGCACATCCAAAGAAACTATAAACAAACAAAGAGACCCCTCACAGAATGGGAGAACATCTTCACATGCCATACATCAGACAAGAAACTAATCACCAAAATATATAAAGAACTCAGCAAACTTAGCACCAAAAAAGCAAATGACCCCATCCAAAAATGGGCAGAGGATATGAACAAAACATTCACTACAGAGGAGATCCAAAAGGCTAACAAATATATGAAAAACTGCTCTAGGTCACTGATTGTCAGAGAAATGCAAATTAAGACAACACTAAGATACCACCTCATTCCTGTAAGAATGGCATCCTTCAAAAAGGACAGCAGCAACAAATGCTAGAGAGGATGTGGGGACAGAGGAACCCTTTTACATTGCTGGCGGGAATGTAAATTGGTACAGCCTATGTGGAGAGCAGTCTGGAAAACTCTCACAAGGCTATACATGGACTTTCCATATGATCCAGTAATTCCTCTCCTGGGGTTATACCCCAAGGACTCCATAACACCCAAGCAAAAAGAGGTGTGTACTCCTATGTTCATAGCAGCACAATTCATAATAGCTAAAACTTGGAAGCAACCCAGGTGCCCAACAACAGATGCGTGGCTGAGAAAGCTGTGGTATATATACACAATGGAATACTATGCAGCTATCAAGAACAATGAACCCACCTTCTCTGACCCATCTTGGAAGGAGCTAGACGGTATTATGTTAAGTGAGCTAAGTCAGAAAGAGAAAGATGAGTATGGGATGATCCCACTCATCAACAGAAGTTGAGGAAGAAGATCTGAAAGGGAAACTTAAAGCAGGACCTTATCAAATTGTAAGTAGGGCACCAAAGTAATAACCCTGAGGTGAGGGGTAGACATGCAGCTTCCTGGAACAGTGGGGGGTGGGAGTGGGTGGGAGGGATGGGACACAGTCTTTTGGTGGTGGGAATGGTGTTTATGTACACTCCTAGTAAAATGTAGTCATATACATCACTAGTTAATTAATACAAGAGGGGGAAAATTAATTGTATGTCTCGAAGTTTTTCAAAACACAAACAGAATCTTTTCTCAATATATGCAGTGTAATTGATATGCAGACTCTCTCAAAAGCCTAGACCAATTAGAACAGAAATCCAATAGCACAGCTATATATAAGATACTGGGTGCTGTACAGCAAACTCTAACAAAAGGACTTTTCAAAGGTAACTCAATTACCAAATAATGTGATGATAACATTAACCATCGATTGTCTTTTTGAACCCTAAAACAGCAGGAACCTCACATCTCCATTATAGAGCCTCTACTTCCCCCAGTCCTGGAACCATTGGATAGGGCCCACTTTCCCATATGCCTCTCCCAATCCATATCAAATAATATTGCATCTGCCGATCACAACCTAACCAACACAATGATTGCCACCTCAACATGCTTCACTTCAGACTGTGTCCAGAGACTTCATGTGTGGAATGACAACCCTTCAGCTTCATTACTCAGGTGATACCTTTCCTTTCATAGTATACTCTAATTCCATCTCAGGTGGTTCACTTTCTAACAAAGTCTGAAAACCTAGATATACACCAGTTTCTGTGAGAGAGAGCATATGTTCACACATATCCGTAAACTACTGCAAAATATATACCTGAAAGCAGAAGTACACTAGAGTTTACAGTGAGTATTCCCCTAACACTTCCTCTCCACCATTCAAAGCTTTGGGTCCATGATTGCTCAACAACTTGTTTGGCTTCATATGTTAACTCTCTTTTCAGTCACCAGGTTCCAGATGTCATCAGGATGCCAGTCAGGCTTACCTGGACTGAAGACCCCACCAATGTGTCTTGGAGCTCTGCTTCCCCAGAAACCCACCCTACTAGGGAAAAAGAGAGGCAGACTGGGAGTATGGACTGACCATTCAATGCCCATGTTCAGCGGGGAAGCAATTACAGAAGCCAGACCTTCTACCTTCCGCAACCCACAATGACCCTGGGTCCATGCTCCCAGAGGGATAGAGAATGGGAAAGCTATCAGGGGAGGGTGTTGGATATGGAGAATGGGTGGTGGGAATTGTGTGGAATTGTACCCCTCCTACCCTATGGTTTTGTTAATTAATACTTTCTTAAATAAAAAAAAAGACATTTGAGATCTATCCTCTCTTCACATATGTCATAATCGTGGAATGTAACACCTGAATGACTGAAAATCTAAACTTCTCATAATTCCTTCTTTGGAAAGCAGCTATTAGAGGAAAATTTAACATTAACATTCAGATACTTAAAAAAAAACTCTGGGGGAGTCGGGCTGTAGCGCAGCGGGTTAAGCGCAGGTGGCGCGAAGCACAAGGACCGGCATAAGGATCCCGGTTCGAACCCTGGCTCCCCACCTGCAGGGGAGTCGCTTCACAGGCGGTGAAGCAGGTCTGCAGGTGTCTATCTTTCTCTCCTCCTCTCTGTCTTCCCCTCCTCTCTCCATTTCTCTCTGTCCTATCCAACAACGACAACAATAATAACTACAACAATAAAACAACAAGGGCAACAAAAGGGAATAAAAAAAAAAAAAACTCTGGGTTTTCATAGGGACAGTGTGAAAAAATCTTACTTAATGTTAATGTAAAACTGAAACATGATTTTCAAACATGGAGAGGATCCTTGTGGAGCTGCTTATTAAAGGAAATGAAACCTCAAAAAATAAGCAGAGTCATCCACTGAATTATCTGTGATCTAACATTGTTTCTGCCATCATTTTGCCTGGTCTTTACACTCCTAATATTGGTGAGACTTTATGTATATGTATATGTATATGTATATGTATATGTATATGTATATGTATATGTATATGTATATGTATATGTATATGTATATATATTCTCTAGGGAAATCTTATTGATCATGAAGCCTATACCGCATGTGCCACCTCAATAGTTTTGAGCCAGCCATCACACCGCCCCTTCCTGTGTATGTGGTACCATTAACACAGGGCATGTCATTAGCATTCACCGATCAGAGGTGCAGTGAGACTTTATTTCTGAATGGGTTTCTGGTTGTGGATAATAACTAATTAGGAAAGGGCTGCATGCTGTAACTGAGGACATCATGTTTGAAAGTCAAATGTTGTATGTAATGCAGAAGCACCCTGGTCATTGTAACAAATTATTTCTATTTTATTATGTTTTAACTACTATGGCAGTGAAGCACAATAGGACATTTGATGACAATCTGTGGTTAATTTCATAACAGTAATATTAATATGGTGATTATATTTCTGAGATATTTGTGCTTTCCTACACACTTCTCTATTTTACTGATGTGTTGGTCACCAGCAATTATATGGCATCCATTATATCATAATGAAGCAGCTAATAGGGAATTGCACTTCTTTTCAAGTCAGGTGAGGTGAATAGTGTTTAGTATGGTATTGTCAATCTTATTTTGGCACAAAATATATAGGAGGTTCTAGGTGCCATCAGGATGCTGGCCAGGCTTCTCTGGACTGAAGACCCCACCAATGCATCCTGGAGCTCTGCTTCCCCAGAGACTCACCCGACTAGGGAAAGAGAGAGGCAAACTGGGAGTATGGACTGACCAGTCAATGTCCATGTTCAGCTGGGAAGCAATTACAGAAGCCAGACCTTCCACCTTCTACAACCAACAATGACCCTGGGTCCCTGCTCCCAGAGAGGTAGAGAATGGGAAAGCTTCCAGGGGAGGGGATGGGATATGGAGATTGGGTGGCAGGAATTGTGTGGAGTTGTAACCCCCATCCTATGATTTTGTTAATATATATATATAATCTATCCAGGCTGTAAAACCCACAGCTAGAAATTTCAGCCTTTGAAATGGGAAAAACAATCATGAGGGAATATTTTTGAATGATATAAGAAGATAAGTACCCCAACTCATTTTATATATTATGCATGAAACACTCCTTCTTTTGCCTAAATAACATCAAAGGACTTACAAGTGAAATATTAGAAAAATGGAATTACTTATACTGTAATAGTATGGCCTGCATCTCTTCTAAAGAAGTATGGTAAATTTAGATTTATTCATTTATATATGTATGTTTGATAGTGACAGAGAGAAACTGAAAGCATATTGGGAGGCAGAGAGGGATAAAGAGACACTTGTAACACTATGTCAAAACTCCTCAGTCTTGCAAATATAGAACAGAAACTTAAACCCAGGATCTTGCACACTGTAACATGTACACTACATTGTGTGTCACACCCAGTATCTTAAAGTTTGTGTCATTTACATTTGAGTGATATGATTGTCCTAAGACAAAGAACTTAAATAATTTACTGCTTTCTCAAAAGAACATTTGTGTTATCATGAATGAAGATCTGAGTTTTGTTGGTATGCTTCTAGTTCTGCTTCTGACATCCCTTTTGTTACATTGCTTGACGTTATGGTCTATTTACATGATCATTCTGTTACATTGGTTTGATCCCACTCCCCCCACCTCCAGGAGACTGTGGTTTAGTCTTTGCCTTTTCGAGCTTCTCCCTTCTCCCTGCCCCCTATCCTATGTACTTCCTTAGTTCTGGATGCTGAGGCCAGAGGAGAGAAAGGCAGGAAAAAATTGTGTGGTGATTAGATTGGATTCGTTTTATGAATCGTTTGCTCATGAATAAAGAGATACAGCTTCTCTGCTCAGGCTTGTGTCCCTGGTCATCTGTCTACCACCTCGAAGCTAGCTTGGCATACTGGCGCCCTGAACTTTGACTGACAGAGTTTGACCCCTGAGTCAGAGTTTGTCCAAGGGGACACCATGGAAGGAATTAGGGGAGCTCTATGGATGGTTGAGGAGTCTTAATCTCTCATCAATTTTGCCTTTATTTACAACATGAAGAAAAAAAAAGAACATAAGAAAACTTTGTAGTATTCTGTATGCCAAAGAAATTGATTTCTACCTTGTGTTGTTGTTTCCATCAGGATTGTGTGGTAGCTCTTCACCTCTTTATACTTTTTCATTGGTATTTTTCCTTTCTCAACATGAGATAAATAGAAAATACTGCCAGGATTGGTACAGTTATTATATTATGTAGTGACTGAGTCCTAGCAATAATAACATTAATGACAAAAAAGAAAAACAAAAAAGCTTGATGCTTGTTATCTTTATTCTTTATATTTGTTTATTTTCTTTGTTGTTGTAGTTATTGTTGTTGTTATTGATGTAGTCATTGTTAGATAGGACTGAGAGAAATGGAGAACAGAGGGGAAGACAGAGAGGGGGAGAGAAAGATATGCACCTGCAGGCCTGCTTCACTGGCTGTGAAGCGACTCCCCTGAAGGTGGGGAGCTAGGGGCTAGAAAAGGGATCCTTACTCTGTTCCTAGCACTTCCCTCCATGTGTGCTTAACCCACTGTGCTACAGCCCAACTCCAGCTTGTTATCTTCTTACCTTGATATTACAAGAAGGTATAGCACAAGAAAATTCATTCAGCTCATAATATTATAAGAAATAAGAAAAGATTTCTTCACCATATATATATACCCATTTTTATATTCTGCATCTAGTTGGTGAGATCCAGCACAGTGTGGTCTGACTGCCACCCTAGTGGCCCTGGCTATTCCTGCACTTCAGTTCTGCATTTCTGTGGGAGGAGTTGTCCTTGAACTCCTTCTCATATCCCCTCTGATATCCACAGAGTGAGTACATGCAAGTGCCTTCAGTGTTCATACACTTCAATTACATGGAAAATTTTGTCTTGGAAAAGTCCTGTAATTGGATACCCAGATAATAAGAGTTGAGATATCATACATGTATCCATTATTCCATATGTGATCAATTCACTTGTTATTTCATATGGAGTTGACATACCTAGAACCAACAGCCATAATCAATAATGAAATAGAGATAGAACAATTAAATAAAATATTGTGCAAGGGTATTTCCAGTTCTGCACCTGACTCCTGTAGAAAAATCTGTTTCTGACATATATATGCACATATGCAGTTACCACCATTCCCTCAGAGCCTTGTTTGATAGCTGAGACTTGTTTGAGAGGTCTGCCACTAGGATCAAGATTTATCTTTTTTATACCACATCTCTGCTTTTCTAAAATTTCAAACTGTCTACATAGAGATATGAAGACTTCTCCATAGATTAACTATATTGGAAGAGTTACCCTTGTGTGAATTCTGTTTCTGTAATATGTGAAATACTTATGTAAATACTCTCTGGAGCTACTGCTATATGCAGGAAGGAGATGAAATACAGAAAGAGGTCTCTTCAGTGCTCACATACAACAAACAATTTATAATACTTACATAGAGGACACATGGAAGGAAGCTATAGGAACATATAGCAGCATGGTGTTGTTCCCCAATAATAAATGATTATCAGTTGGGAGAGGGTAGATAACATAATGATACTGCAAAAGACTCTCATGAAGCTTTAAGTCCTAACTTCAATCCTCACACCACTATAAGCTGCAGCTGAGCAGTGCTCTGATGAAAAAAATGATTATCACATTTTACTTATATCAATATAAGACAAATGGTGTGTCAGAACCATTTGATTCCTGGGAACATGTAAGAAGAATCTGTCTCTTTAGATACTTGTTCGTTCTCATATACTTAATTAAAATTACACCTTTAAATCAGTATAACATACTCCTTAGATTTTTTTTAATTGTAGAAAAAATCTGGGGTAAGTAATAATTTAGCATAATGGAAATGTCTATAATTTGCTTTATATAAATTTAATTTTCTCTAACTTTCCCTTTTCACATAACAAGACAGCTCTCACTTTTTCTTGGTTTACCTATATTACACTTGAGCTCTCTTCACATAATCTGATATTATGGAACACTTAGTCTAAAATGCACTTCTGATATATTTCATGAGTGTTTATTACTCTGATCATAAAACAATTTAATGGCAAGATGTACATATGAACATTTTCTTAATTTTCACAAATTCATACTTCCTGGGATTGAAGATTGAATAAAAAAAGCTGAAATAAACAAACTTACAGTAAAATTTAGACTTACTTATGCTACATTATGATACAAATATTTTATTTTTAAAATATTTTATTTATTATTCAATATTAACTATGAGAAATTGAGAAGAGAGGGGAGATAGAGGGATAAAGACAGACACTTGTAGCCTTGCTCCTCTTCTCATAAAGCTTCCTTCCCTGTTGGTGGAGACCAGAGATTTGAGCTTGGGTTCTTGTGCACTATATTGTGTATGCTTAACCAGATGCACTATTTGTTCTATATTGATATCACAGACAGTGAAAAACAGACTGAAGACTATTTAGATAATCTTCCCTTCAGTCTCCTCCACTATTATATATAAAGAATTCAAATGTGTAATCACAGAGCCCTCTGCTGGTTCAAAATAAGAAACCAAGCTAAATATGGAAGGTGAAAATATTAGTGATGCCCAAAATGACAAATGATGAGATATAAATAGATGTAGAAAAATGATATATAATTCAGATGATTATATATTACAATGACTACTGGTTTATAAACTAAACTTAAATATAGACATAAGTTCAAGAACACAGAAGTCATTTTATAAGAGCCTTACAAAACACAAACACGCATGCATGCACACACACACAAAATAAAAAAATAACAGCTACAAAATGTGTAAGACAATGAATGCAGCGTAGGCTCAGGAAGCAGTAGGTCTAGAAGTAGATGCAATATGGTTGTAAGGAGAGAATATCAGCACTATATGAAACAATCAACTCGCTCTGAATTTAAAACTGCTAAAGAGGTATCCCTTAGGAAAACTGAATCTTTTCTCTGTAAAATAATAAAGTTTGTCAGAAAAAATAATGTTCGAATTATTAAAAACCCTAAAATATAGAGATAGACAGGATATAGGACATAATCAAACAAATCCTAATAGAAGATTTTCCACAGAGGCAACATTCAAATCATAGACATTTGGGTAGCTGAGGGAATACTAAATTTTCTTAATTCAAAATGGCAGATATCAAGATGTATCATAGTAAGACTATGCAAACCAAGACTATGAAAAGAAATATTGCAAGCCTTTAGTGAAACAGATAAATGGACATAACAAATGCAGAGCCTGTCTCAGCATATTTCTCATCACAAAACATAAATCTAGGAGAGAGTGGAATAATATAACAAAACTATTAAATGGCAACAATTTTCAGCCACAAATATTCTATGAAGCCAGATTATTTTCCAAGTATAATGGATATACTTTTTATATTTTTTATAAATAAAAATATATTTTCAGAAACTGAAAGAATTCAAATGTGTAATCAGTCAGGGCCCTATTCTGGGAGTCCTGATATTCCAAAACAGAGATGATGGGCCTAGACCTCAAATCCCTCTCTCCATTGTTACCAGTCATCTCTATCAGGAACAACAAAATAGACCCCATTGTGCACCCTTCATAGTACCTTGCCCTCAACTTAGTTCAACAATGGTAGAGAATGCAGGACGAACAGGATGGACAACATACTCTATGCTACACTTGAGTAAGATGGGTCGATATTGGGGCTGCTCATCGCTCCAGAAAATAACTTGGATCCATTTGCATATCAGATTTCAGGCTCAGGGGAAAAAAATAGTATAGCCACAGGCCCTCTGGAATATAACTACAATATGCCTACTAGCTATCTACAAAATGGAGAATCCCCCAACTCTTCATCTGCACTATTCCAGCCTCAAGGTTCATAATTGTTCAACAATTTGTTTGGCTTTGTATGTTAACTCTCTTTTCAGCCACCAGGTTCCAGATGCTAGCATAATATGAACCAGACTTCCCTGGACAGGCAACCCCACCAATGTGTCCTGGAGCTCCACTTCCCCAGAGCCCCACCCTACTAGGGAAAGAGAGTGGCAGACTCAGAGTATGGATAGACCAGTCAACACCCATGTTCAGTGATGAAGTAATTACAGAAGCCAGACCTTCCACCTTCTGCATCCCACAATGACCTTGTTTCCATACTCCCAGAGGGTTAAAGAATAGGAAATCTATCAGGGGGAGCAGATGAGATGCAGATATCTGGTTGTTGGAATTGTGTGGAGCTATACCCCTCTTATCCTATGGTTTTGTCAATGATTCCTTTTTATAAATAAAAAATAAATAATAAATCAAAAAATAGATTTTCAGAAATTGAAAGAACTCACCACTGTCAATCATGACTTGTAATAATTTCAGAAACCTTAAATATATTGATATATATATATATATATATATATATATATATATATATATATATATATATCTTCTTTTTCCCCACTGGATTTTTCCAAATTTGTTTACCCATGGGGAAATCAAATATGATATTTATTATTATAAGAAAGTAAAATTAATTATTTAGTGACACAAAGTCTAACACTTTCATAAAAATGTACCCATCTTTGTTTCCATCTCTCTCTATTTCCATTGATCTTTATCTCTATCTCTCCTTTATCTCTCCCTTTAAGTGCAAACACCACACCAAGATTTAGAGGAACATGGTTTAGAGAGTGAAAAGAGAAAGCGATAAAACTGTAAAAGTTTACCACTTGTGATGTTTTTTCTACTTGAAGAGGGGAACTAGTTTATTGAACCTGGTCCTTATGCATTGTAACATGTACATTCTACTGGTTGCAACACTGCCAACATGCCTACTTCTAATTTTTAATATTCATTATCATAACTTCATATAGAACATTTCTGAATAAATCTCAGTGTGTATTCACAAAATCATGTTATCATAATTAAAAAAATAAAATATTTTTACACTTTTTTGGGAAGTCAACAAATGGAAGTTTTATAACATTGTGGGTTTATTTAGATATATAAAAGTGGCAGAAAAATAATTAAACTGGCTAGTCAAGTGTTGTGGAGCCATGGTCCTAATTTCTTGTTACTTTTTTATTGGATGATTAATGGTTTACAGTTGACAGTAAAAATACAAGAGTTTGTACATACACAACATTTTCACATAGCAAACTGATCCCCATTAACCTCCCAGAAGGTTAAAGAATAGCAAAGCTATCAGGGGAGGGCATGGGATATGGATCTCTGATGGTGGGTATTGTACCCATCTTATACTATGGTCATGTCAGTGTTTTCATTTTATAAATACATGAATAAATAAATAAATAAATAAATAAATAAATAAGAAATTCATAGGACCAAGGCATGCTGCCCAGCATGACCCTTTATGCTATCAGAGAAACCAACTAGGTCTGTGCTTTGGATCCATGGGTCACAGGAATATCTTTGCATATTTACTGTTCTATCTATCCACCAACCTACTTTATCTCTAGGTTACAAGAGAACAATTAAGCAAAAAAGAATAAAATTTACTTATAGTTAAAAATTCCACCGACTTTCATAGTGTACAGGAAGGATAAAGAATAAAAGGGTTTAACAGCCTCCTTGCTTCACCTCAAGGATTGAGACAACATTGAAACAAATGTTAATTTCATAACTATGAACTCTTTAAGAACCTTACTTACACAGAAGTCAATACAGGCAAGTGTGGTTAGTGGATTTTATTGTACTGAGAGAAGGACCTCATAGCACACCATGTACAATTGTTAAAAACAAGAACTATTGGAGAATGAACCAGAAAAAATGACCAGATAAATCCTTCCAAAGGTGAAGCAAGTAAGAATGCTAAGATCCAAACACTAGTCATATTTTTCACATTAAGAGGTCTTAGACACACAAGTGAGGAAACAGTTTGAAGGAAATATCATCATTAAGCAAATGACCCCATCCAAAAATGGGAAGCAGATATGAACAAGACATTCACTTCAGAGGAGATCCAAAAGGCTAACAAACATATGAAAAACTGCTCCAGGTCACTGATTGTCAGAGAAATGCAAATTAAGACAACATTGAGATAACACCTCACTCCTGTGAGAATGACATACAACAAAAAGCAACAAATGCTGGAGAAGCTGTGGGGACATAGGAATACTTCTGCACTGCTGGTGGGAATGTAAATTGGTTCAGCCTCTGTGGAGCTCAGTCTGGCGAACTCTCACAAGGCTAGACATAGACCTTCTATATGACCCAGTAATTCCTCTCCTAGGGATATACCCAGCGGATTACATAATTACAATAAAAAAGATATGTGTACACCTATGTTCATAGCACACAATTCATAATAGCTAAAACTTGGAAGGAATCCAGGTACCCAACAACAGATGAGTGGCTGAGAAAGCTGTGGTATATATACACAATGGAATACTATGCAGCTATTAAGAACAATGAACCCACCTTATCTGACCCATCTTGGATGGAGCTAGAAGAATTAAGTTAAGTGAACTAAGTCAGAAAGACAAAGATGAGTATGGTATGATCCCACTCATTAACGGAAGTTGAGAAAGAACAGAAAGTGAAACTAAAACAGGATCTGATTTAATCGAGAGTACAGCACCAAAGTAAAAACCCTGTGGTGAGGGGGAGGGTGGGCATTCGGCTTCCCGCAGTAGGCAGGTGGGGCATAGGGGGTGGGTGAGATGGGATACAGTATTTTGGTGGTGGGAATACTATTTATGTACACTCCTATTAAAGTGTAGTCACATAAATAACTATTTAATTAATATGAGAGGGGAAACTTGATCATATGTCTCAAACTTTTAAAAATACAGACTGAGTCTTCTTAATACATAGGCTGAGCCTTTGATATGTTGACTCTCTAAAAAGCCTAGACCAGAGAGAACAGAAGCAACCGGTGGCACAGCTATATACAAGATGCTGGGTATTATACAGCAAACCCTAGGAAAGGGGGTTTTCAAAGTTAACCCAACTGCCAAATAATATGATGATAACAATAACTATCCATTGTATTCTTGAAACCTAAGACAGCAGTAACCTCACATTTCCACCTTGAAGCCTATATTTCCTCCAGTCCTGGAACCTCAGAGTGGGGCCCACTTTCCTGCATGCTTCTTTCATTTCATATCAAATAATATTGCATCCACTGATCCCAATATAATCAATGCAATGAGTGCCACCCCAGCATGCTTCACTTCAGACTGTGTCCAGAGACTTCAGGTGTGGAATGACAACACTTCAGCTTCATTACTCCGGTGAGACCTTTCCTTTCATAGTATTCTCTAATTCCATTCCAGGTGGGCCACTTCAAATGAAGTCCCAAAACCTAGATATAGACCAGGTCCCCTGAGATATAGTGTATATTCACACTTGTCCATAAACCAGGGGAAAATCTATACCTGAAAGCAGAAGTACACAAAAGTCTGCAGAGAGTACCTCCCAACACTTCATCTGCACTATTCCAGCCTTTAGGTCCATGATTGTTCAACAATTTGTTTGGCTTTGTATATTAACTCTTTTCTGCCACCAGGTTCCTGGATGCCAGCATGATGCCAACCAGACTTCCCTAGACTGATGACCCCATGAAAAAGGGGGGTCAGGAATAGCTATGCTCATATCTGACAAAATAGACCTTAACATAAATAAATTTTTAAAAGTTAGAGACAGAGATCACTTAATGCTCAGATGTTCAGTGAATAAAGAAGTCTTAATGATTATTAACATCTAATTACCCAATAAGAAGCCTTCTAAAAATATCAAGCATCTACTGAAAGGATTACAGAAATTTATTGAGAGTAACAGGGTAATAGTATGGTATTTTAACATCCCTTGGATATTAGACCAGAAACTACCAAATACTTAGAGGGAAATACTAGTAGAGCTCTTTTCCTTAGAAAATTTAAATACATATTCAATTACAAAAAATAAACTAAACTTGAACAATAAACACAAAACATAACTTGAACTAGGTCTGGTCTATTGCACCAAAGTAAAGGAATCTGGGGTGGGGTTTCATATCCTGGAACATGATTTCAGAGGAGGACCTAGAGGGGTGTTGAATCATTATAAGGAAAAATGAGAAATGTGAACATGGGTAGATGGCATAATAGTTATGTAAAGAGATTCTTACTCCTAAGACTCCTAGGTCTCAGGTTCAAAGTGAATTCACCATCTTTACCCTATCATGGATGGAGCTCAAAGATTTAATGTTAAATGGGATAAGTCAGAAACAAAGAAATTTAATATATATAGGATATATTGTTGATGTCATCTGCTCAGGGAGGCCAGGTTGATGTCATGGTATCACCTACAAATTGGTGGTTGAGCGCATTAAGATATAAAGCAAAGGGAGTCGGGCAGTAGCGCAGCAAGTTAAGTACATTTGGCACAAAGCTAAAAGACTAGATCATAAACATCCCCGTTTGAGCCCCCAGTTCCCCACCTGAAGCAGAGTCAATTCACAGATTGTGAAGCCAGTGTGCAGGTGTCTATCCTTCTCTCCCCCTCTCTGTCTTCCGCTACTCTTTCCATTTCTCTCTGTACTATCAAACAATGATGACATCAATAAAAACATCAATGAAACAACAAGGGCAACAAAAGGGAATAAATAAATAAATTTAAAAAAACTTTAAAGAAAGATATAAAGCAGAACAAACTGTTTAATAATCAGGAACCTAAAGGTAAGATATATATATATATATATATATATATATATATATATATATATATATATATATCAGATGAAATTTGGGGGTCTTCATTTTGGAAGAACCTCGAAAGTCTCATTGACCTGTAACTTTACCATTTTTTATTTTTATTTATAAAAAGGAAACACTGACAGAAATCATAGATAAGAGGGGTACAGTTCCACACAAATTCCTACCACCAGAACTCCATATCCCATCCCTACCCTGATAGTTTTCCTATTCTTTATTGCCATGGGAGTATGGACACAGGGACATTATGGGGTGCAGAATGTGGAAGGTCTAGCTTCTGTAATTGTTCCCTGTTGAACATGGGTGTTGACAAGTCAGTCCATACACCAAGCCTGTCTCTCTCTTTCCATAGTGAGAATGGGGCTTTGGGGAAGTGGGGCTCCAGGATGCAGGTGGGATCCTCTGCCCACGGAAATCTGGTTGGCACCATGTTAGCATCTAGAACCTGGTGGCTGAAAGAAGAGTTAACATGCAAATCCAAACAAATTGCTGGGTAATCCTAACCCTAAAGCTGGGATAGTGCCAATGAAGAGTTGGGGGTCTCTGTTTTGAAGATAGTGAGTTGGCCCATTTTAGTTATATTCCAAACAACCCATTACTAAAATCATGGTATATTTTTGTTTTGTATGTTTTGTTTTGTTTTTCTGAGCCTGACATCTGATATGCAGGTGGGCCCAAGTTATAGTCTGGGGAGATGTTGTCATTACTAGAAAAAGGACCAGAAAGCTGGGTCATGGAAGAGAGTAGCTCCCAAATATGGGAAAGGTATATATAGTGTTGACTTTAAATCCCATCAATTTGATGTGATATGGGGCCCATATTCAGCTTAGACACCTATGTAACTTCTGAATCCCTATAGCTTGGAGCTCACATTCTGTGGATATAAATAGGAACATTCCAAGCTGCCACAATTTCAGGACTCATCTTTCACAGGTGGAAGATAGAGTATGTTGTCCATCTTCCCTTTTGAGGATGGGACATTCTCTACCACTGTTGATCCACATTGAGAGAAATGTCATCTCTATAAGGAAAAAAAAAAAAAAAGGAGAGAGGGATTTATTTGAGGTCTAGGCCCATCATGTATTTTTGGTAGGAATCCCAGGACTCCTTGACTAGGGCCTGAACTTGGTAGTGACTAAAGAGTCATCCTTAAAGTATGGCAGTCTCTTTTTATTTGTTTGTTTGTTTTTTAAATAAGACACTAACAAGGCAGTAGGATAGGAGGGGTACAACTCCACACAACTCCCACCACCAGATATCTATATCTCATCCCCTCGCCTGATAAATTTTCCATTCTTTATCCCTCTGGGAGTATGTACCCAAGGTCATTGTAGTATGCAGAAGGTTGAAGGTCTGGCTTCTGTAATTGCTTCCCCACTGACATGGGCGTTGACTGGTTGATCCGTAATCCCAGTCTGCCTCTTGCATTCCCTACTAGGGTGGGGCTCTGTGGAAGCAGAGCTTCAGGACTCATTGGTGGTGTCCTCTGTCCAGGGTAGTCTGGTTAGCATCATGCTTGCATCTGGAACCTGGTGGCTAAAAAGAGAGTTAACATACAAAGCCAAAAAAATTGTTGAACAATTATGGATCTAAAGGCTGGAATAGTGCAGATGAAGTGTTGGGAGGTACTCACTGCAGACTTTTGTGTACATTTGCTTTAAGGTATATATTTTGTCCTAGTTTATGGATATGAGAGAACACTCTATCTCAGGGGACCTGGTCTATATCTAGGTTTTGGGACTTCATTTGAAGTGGCCCACCTGGAATAAAATTAGAGAATACTATGAAAGGAAAGGTCTCACTCGAGTAATGAAGCTGAAGGGTTGTTATTCCATACCTGAAGTCTCTGGACACAGTCTGAAGTGAAGCATGCTGGGGTGGCACTCATTGCATGGATTAAATTGGGATTTGGGATGCATTGGATCGACCTTCTCGTGGTGCATCCCGTGAGTACCCATTTATTGGGGAAACTGACGATCCTTCCTAGCCGACTGAATCCACATGGATCCCAGTCACTTTCAAAGCTAGCAACAAGCAGACATCAGGCTCAACCTACCGCTGTTGACTGGCTACAGAAGAAGGGCAAACGCTAGAAGAAGAAGTGGATGCAATATTATTTGATATGAAATGAAAGAAGCATGCAGGAAAGTGGGCCCCACTCTGAGGTTCCAGGACAGGAGGAAATATAGACTTCAAGGTGGAAATGTGAGGTTACTGCTGTCTTAGGTTTCAAGAATATAATGGATAGTTATTGTTATCATCATATTATTTGGCAGTTGGGTTAACTTTGAAAACCCCCTTTCCTAGGGTTTGCTGTATAATACCCAGCATCTTGTACATAGCTGTCCCACCGGTTGCTTCTGTTCTACCTGGTCTAAGCTTTTGAGAGAGTCAACATACCAAAGACTCAGCCTGTGTATTAAAAACACTCAGTCTGTGCTTTAAAAAGTTCAAAAAGTAGAATCAAATTTCCCCCTCTCATATTAATTAGTTATTTATGTGACTACAATTTAATAGGAATGTACATAAACACCTGTCTCACAAACAAAAGCCTCTGTCCCATCACAACCAACCACCCCTGACACTCCGCTGCTGCCCCAGGAAGCTGAATGTCCACCCTCACCATCACCACAGTGTTTTTACTTTAGTGCCCTACTCTAGATTTAGTCAAACCCTGCTTTTAGTTTCCCTTTCTGCTCCTCTTTCTCAAATTATTTTGATGAGTGGGATCATCCTATACTCATCTTTACCTTTCTGACTTAGCTCACTTAACAAAATTCTTTCTAGCTCCATCCAAGATGGGTCACAGAAGGTGGTTCATTATTCATAATAGCTACATAGTATTCCAATGTGTATATATACCACAGCTTTCTCAGTCACTCACCTGTTGTTTGGCACCTGGGTTGCTTTCAGGTTTTAGTTATTATGAATTGTGCTGCTATGAACATATATATATATATATATATATATATATATATATATATATATAATTTGGTTAGGTGTTATGGAGTTCTTGGGGGTATATCCCCAGGAGTTATTACTGGGTCATATGGAAGGTACATTTCTAGCCTTGTGAGATTTATCCAGACTGCTGTCCACAGAGGCTGGACCAATTTACATTCCCACCAGCAGTGCAGAGTATTCATCTGTCCCCACAGTTTCCCCAGCATTTGCTGTTGATGTCCTTTTTGATGTTTGCCATTCTCACAGGAGTGAGGTGTTATCTCAATGTTGTTTTATTTGAATTTCTCTGACAATCAGCGACCTGGAGCAATTTTTCATGTGTTTGTTACCCTTTTGTATCTCTTCTGTAGTGAATTGTTTGTTGATATTTTCTACGCATTTTTGGATGGGGTCATTTGCTTTTTTGTTTCTAAGTTTGCTGAGGTGTATGTATATTTTGGTGACTAGTCTGTTGTTTGATGTATAGCATGTGAAGATCCTCTCCCATTCTGTGAGGGGTCTAGTTGTTTGATAGTTTTGTTTGGCTATTCAGAGACTATTTAATTTGATGTAGTCTCATTGGTTTGTTTCTGCTTTAGTCTTCCTTGCAGTTGGGTTCGTTTCATCAAGGATGTCCTTGAGATTTACATGGGAAAGTGTTCCACCAATGTTTTCCTCTAAGTATTTGATAGTTTCTGGTCTAACATACAGGTTCTTGATCGATTTGGAGTTGATTTTTGTTTCTGGTGAGATAAGGTGGTTTAGTTGTCTTCTTCTGCATGTTTCATCCCATGTTTCCCAGCAGTATTTATTGAAGAGAGCCTCCATCCTCCATTTAATACTTTGGGCCCCTTTATCAAAGATTAGATGCCCAAATATGTGGGGGTTTAGTTCTGGGCTTTCAATTCTGTTCCACATGTCTCTTTGCCTATTTTTGTTCCAGTACCAGGCTAATGATGACAGTCTTATAATTTGAGATCTGGGAATGCTATGACTCCAATTCTATTTCTTTTCCTCAAGATGGTTTTGGCAATTCTAGGTGGTTTCTGATTCCAGATAATTGATGGTACTTTTTGTTCTATTCTCTTAAAGAAGCTTTGTGGAACTTTGATGGGTATCAGATTAAATTTGTATATGGCTTTGGGGAGAATATTCATTTTGATGATATTTATTCTTCCAATCCATGAACATGGGATGTCTTTCCATTTCTTGGCATCAGTTTCTATTTCCTTGAATCCTGTTGAATCCTAAAAACCCATAGTTTTAATCATACAAGTCTTTCACTTCTTTGGTCAGATTTATTCCTAGGTATTTTATTGATTTTGCTGCAATAATGAATGGGAGTGATTTATGTATGTCTTCTTCCTCAGATTTATTGTTAGCAGAGGAAATCCAAAAGGCTAACAAACATATGAAAAACTGCTCCAGGTTGCTGATTGGTCAGAGAAATGCAAATAAATACAACATTGAGATATCACCTCACCCCTGTGAGAATGGCATACATCAAAAAGGACAGCAGTAACAAATGCTAGAGAGGCTGTGGGGAAAGATGAATACTTCCACACTACTGGTGGGAATGTAAATTTGTCCAGCCTCTGTGGAGAGCTGTCTGAAGAACCCTCACAAGGCTAGACATGGACCTTCCATATGACCCAGTAATTCCTCTCCTGGGGTTATACCCCAAGGACTCCACCATAATACCCAACCAAAAGGATGTGTGTACCCCTATGTTCATAGCAGCACAATTCATAATAGCTAAAACCTGGAAGCAGCCCAGGTGACCAACAGCAGATGAGTGGCTAAGAAAGCTGTGGTATATATACACAATGGAATGCTATGCAGCTACTAAGAACAATGAACTCAATTTATGTGACCCATCTTGGATGGAACTAGAAAGAATTATGCTATGTGAGCTAAGTCAGGAAGATAAAGATGAGTATGGGATGATCCCACTCATCAACAGAAGTTGATAAAGAATATCAGAAAGGGAAATTAAAGGCAGGATCTGACTAAATTGAGAGTAGGGCAGCAAACTAAAAACCCTGTGGTGAGGGGGAGGGTGGACATACAGCTTCCTGGGCCAGCAGGGGGGTGGGGGTGGGTGGGTGGGGTAGGACACATCTTTTGGTGATTGGAATGGTGTTTATGTACACACCTATTAAGTTGCAGTCATATGTCACATTTAATTGATATGAGAGGGGGGAAATTGATTGTATGTCTAACAAAGGGACTTTTCAAAGTTAATCCAATTACCAAATAATGTGATGATAACAGTAACTATCCATTGTCTTCTTGAACCCTAAGACAGCAGGAACCTCACATTTACACTATAAAGCCTAAACTTCCCCCAGTCCTGGGACCCTAGGGTAGGGCCCACTTTCCCGTATGCTTCTCCCAATTCTTATCAAATAATATTGCATGTGCTGATAGCAACCTAATCAACACAACAAGTGCCACCCCAGCATGCTTCACTTCAGACTGTGTCCAGAGACTTCAGGTGTGGAATGACAACCCTTCAGCTTCATCACTTGGTTGAGACCTTTTCTTTCATAGTATTCTCTAATTCCATCCCAGGTGGTTCACTTCCTAACAAAGTCTCAAAACCTAGATACACACCATGTTCCAGGAGATAGAACATATGTTCACAGGTATCCATAAACTAAGGCAAATATATACCTGAAAGCAGTAGTACACTAGAGTTTGCAGTGAGTACGCCCCCCCAACACTTCATCTCTACTATTCCAACCTTTGGGTCCATAATTCTTCAACAATTTGTTTGGCTTTGTATGTTAACTCTCTTTTCAGCCACCAGGTTCCAGATGCCATCAGGATGCCTGCCAGTCTTCCCTGGGCTGAAGACCCCACCAATGCGTATTGGAGTTCAGCTTCCCCAGAAACTCACCCTACTAGGGAAAGAGAGAGGCATATTGGGAGTATGGATCCACCAGTCAATGCCCATGTTCAGTGGGGAAGCAATTACAGAAGCCAGACCTCCCAACGTTTGCAACCCACAATGACCCTGAGTCCATGCTCCCAGAGGGATAGAATGGGAAAGCTATCAGGGGAGGGAATGGTATATGAAGATTGGGTGGTGAGAATTGTGTGGAGTTGTACCTCCCCCCATCCTATGATTTTGTTAATGTCTGCTTTCTTAAATAAATAAATAAGAAATGCCACCAATTTTATACATTGATTTTGTAGCCTGACACCGTGCTATATTGCCTAATAACTTCCAGTAGTTTTCTGCTGGATTCTTTAGGTTTTTCTATGTATACTATCATATCATCTGCAAATACTCAGAGCTTGACTTCTTCCCTTCCAATCTGTATTCCTTTGATTTCTTTCCCTTGCCTGATTGCTATGGCAAGAACTTCCAATACTATGTTGAAAATTAATGGTGTCAGTGGACAGCCCAGTCTAGTCCCTGATCTGAGGGGAAACACTTTCAGCTTCTGTCTATTGAGTATTATGTTGGCTGTAGATTTTCGATATACGGATCCCACTATCTTGAGGAATTCCACATCTATTTCCATTTTTTGTAGAGTTTTGAGCATGAATGGGTGTTGGATTTTGTCAAAGGCTTTCTCTGCATCTACTGAGATGTGTTTTTTGTAATGTTTTTTTTGGCTTTCCTTTTATTGATGTGGTGAATGACATCAATTGACTTATATACATTGAACCAGCCTTGCATTCCTGGGATAAATTCCACTTGGTCGTGAAAACAATCTTTTTTTGGGGGGGGATTCTGAAACTTTTGGTTTTATTACTATCTAGTGACACTTCATTAATTTATTATTGTATTAATAATACAAGCAAATATAGGCCAAATCTGTTAGTTGAATTAAAGATAAACAAAGGTAAGAGGTTATTTTGGGTTCTAAGTTGTTAAAAATATACCATGGAAAGAAAGTACATCTTAGTCCATTTCAATTTCAAGCTAAGAAAAAATTTTTAAACTAGTTATATAGATGAGGGTCAGGATAAGACTTAAAGACATGTTTTTATCCATTTATTTACCTACTTATTCAACAAATATCTATTCTGTCACTGTCTAAGCATTGGGATAACTCAATAAGAGAGATAAAAATATTTCAAGTTGTCTGCTGCCTCTATTCATAAATCCTTGCTATGATTTTTGTGTTGTGAATCACTGTGATATCTTTCTAAAATATTTTTATTTATTAGATAGTGACAGTGAAATTGAGAAGGGAGGGGTATATAGATAGGGAAAGAGACAGAGACATCTACAGCCCTACTTTATCACTCATGAAACTTTCTTCCTGAAGGTGGGAGCCAGGGGCTTGAACCCAGGTCCTTGGGCACTGTAATGTGTGCGCTTAATCAGGTGTGTCACTGCCTGGCCTCCTATTGTGTTATCTTTAGACATAGGTTTCATTTTAATTGGCAGAGTCCCCTGTTGTCCTGACAATTTTGGCCCTTTATGCATATTAAGTGGCTTTAGTCAGTGTACCTTTTTTATTTTATTTTATTTTTTATTTAAGAAAGGAGACATTAACAAAACCATAGAGTAAGAGGGGTACAATTCCGGACAATTCCCATAACCTGATCTCCATATCCCATTCCCTTCCCTGATAGTATTCCCATTCTCTATCTCTCTGGGAGTATGGATCCAGGGTCATTGTGGGTTGCAGAGAGTGGAGGGTCTGGCTTCTGTGATTGCTTCCCTGCTGAACATGGATATTGACTGGTCAATATATACTCCAAGTCTGCCTCTGTCTTTCCCTTAGTAGGGTGGGGCTCTGAGGAAGTGGAGCTCCAGTACACATTGATGGGGTCATCTGTCCAGGGAAGTCTGGTCAGCATCTTGCTGGCATCCGGAACCTGGTGGCTGAAAAGAGAGTTAACATACAAAGTCAAACAAATTGTTGAACAATAATGGACCTAAAGACTGTAATAGTGCAGATGAAGTGTTGGGGGGTATTCCCTGCATGCTCTTGTGTACTTCTGTTTTCAGGTATATATTTTTCCCCTAGTTTATGGGCACTGGTGAACCTATGCTCTATCTCAAGAGACCTGGACTACATCTAGGTTTGGGGACTTTATTGGGGAATGGAACACCCGGAATGGAATTAGATAGTACTATAAAAGGAAAGATCTCACCCAAGTGATGAAGTTGAAAGGTGTTGTCATTCCACACCTGAAGTCTCTGGTCACAGTCTGAAGTGAAGCATGCTGGGGTGGCACTCGTTGTGTTGATTAGGTTGCAATCCTCGGATGCAATATTATTTGATTTGAATTGAGAGCAGCATACAGAAAAGTGGGCCCCACCATGAGGTTCCAGGACTGGGGGAAATATAAGCTATATAGTGGAAATGTGAGGTTCCTGTTGTCTTAGGGTTCATGAAGACAATGGATAGTTATTGTTATTGTCACATTATTTGGTGATAGTGTTAATTTTGGAAAGTCCCTTTGATAGGGTTTGGGGTATAATACCCAGCATCTTGTATATAGCTGTGCTACCGGCTGCTTCTGTTCTCCCTGGTCTAGGCTTTTGGGAGAGACAACATATCCAAGACAGCCTATGTATTAAAAAGACTCAGTCTGTGTTTTAAGAAGTTCTAGACATATCGGTTTTATCATCAACAATCTTTTTGTTATACTGCTGTATCCAGTTAGCCAATATCTTGTTTAATATTTTGACATCTATGTTCATCAGAGATATTGGTCTGTAGTTTTCCTTTTTTGCTGTATCCCTATCTGCTTTTGGTATCAGACTAATGTTAGCTTCATAGAAAGTGGAAGGGAGTGTTCTTGTTTCTTCGATCTTATGTTTCCATATCTTATGTATCCATATGTATCCATATGATATTATGTATCCATATCCAATCTTTAGGTGTATAGGTATTAACTGTTTCCTGAAGGTTTTGTAGAATTTGTTTGTGAAGCCATCTGGTCCAGAAATTTTGTTTTAGGGGAGATTCTTAGTAACTGTTTTGATATCTTTGTCTGTGATTGGTGCATTTAGGTTTTGTAGTCCTTCTTGATTCAGTTTTGGAAAAGCATATTTTTCTAGGAATTCTTCCAGATTTTCTAGCTTTGTTGAATACAGTTCTTAATATAAGTTTCACATGATTTTCAGAATTTCTGTGGTTTCAGTTGTGATATCTCCTCTACTCTTAACAATTCTATTAATTTGAGTCTTCTCCCTTTTTTTCATAGTATGTCTGGCTAGGGGTTTTTCAATCTTGTTTAATTTTTCAAAGAATCATCATTTGGCTTCATTGATCTTTTGTATGGTTATCTTCTTTTGATGCTACTTCTACTCTGATTTTACTGATTCCTTTCCTTCTGGTTGCTTTAGGTTTCCTTTGTTCCTCTTCCTCTAAGTCATTAAGGTGTGCGTTAAGGTCGTTTATTGAGCTTTTTCTTGTTCAATAATATGTTATTGTATTGAAGCAGTTTAATCACTACCAGTTAGCCAAACAATATCTCCAGTCCATGAAAAAATAGTAACCAAATCCCAGTGAAGAAGAAAGAGAAAAGAAAGAAGGGATAGCAAGAATAGACAGTTATGCAAATCTACTATCCACTGTATATATTAGGGGTAACAAGAGGGGAAATGGAAGTAGAGCAGAGATACACACATAGAGAGTCCACTCTGAGTCAGATTTCTTCCCCAAAATAATTCACAAATTCATAAAGGCAAAGAAGAAGGAAGGATGAAGTGTATGATAAGATAAAAAAAAACAAGAAAAAAGAGACAAGAGAGAGAAAAGAGAAAAGATAAGAAAAAGAGCTGTAATTAAAGAGCAGTGAAAGGAAAGTTCTTTTTGATTACTTTATTATTAATTTAATTTAATTTAATTTTTTAATTAGCTAGGAGGAGGGAGGGGAGAGTCTGTAGAGGAGGTAGGAGTAACTAGACGAGTTCCTCCCACAATAGATAAGATGCCCACTACCCTAGCAATGAAAGATGCCCTAAGTGTTAATTCTGATCAACCTAAATGGGGGGGAGATATATGCCTTTATATAATATTAATAATAAAATAGAGCAGGGTAAAAAAAAATCCCTGTCCCAGTTTACCTCAAACCTCGTGATCAGAGGCAGCTGATTGTTAAGAAAGAGAAAGAAAAAAAAATCCTCAGGACTAGACAAGGATGGCTGAAATAGACAGTTATGCAAATCTACTATCCACTGTATATTCTAGGGGTGGCTAAAGGAGGAAGGGAAGTTGAGCAGAGATACTCGCAGTGAGAGTCTACTCTGAGTCAGAATTATTCCCCAAAATAATTCCCAAATGTGTATCAGTGAATTCAAAAAAGCACACTGTTTGGTGGTGTGGGGCATGGGGCCTGTGGCTTTGGAAGCTGTAGGGTTAAGGAAGAAAGGATGACAAGAATGAGAAAAAGAAAAAAAAAGAAAGAGAAAAAAGAAAAAGAACGGTCATAAAAGAATGGTGAAAGGAAAGAGTTTTTTATTGATTTATTTTTAATTATTTAATTAGCTATGCAGGTGAGGTGGGGGGCTTGGCTACTTAGAAAGAAAAAAGGCCAGAGGTTTCAGAAGGGTATAGACTTAGAATGAATGATACTCCCTGGTGGGACAGAAAGCTTGGTAAAGAAAGAAGCTCAGCAGGGGAGCCTGCTATTAGCTGGTCCCCAGGGACTGCTTATGGGGGGAAAGGGGAAGGAGGTGTGCTTAATAATTTTAAAAGAAAAATTTTTTCCCTTTTTTTCTACTCTATTTTTAACCCAAATTAAGTTATAGTCACCTCCTTGGTGTTACCGCTAGGACCTCTTATTGACTGGCCTACTAAAGGCAGAAAATCCTACTATTTCCAGAAGATGTGGTCAGAGCTCAAGCCACTAGCAGCTTCTCAGTCCACCATCTTCGGGAACCCGCCAATAATATGTCATTGTATGGCTATGAGTTTCCCTCTCAATACTGCTTTAGCTGTGTCCCAAATATTTTGATAGCTTGTCTCTTCATATTCACTTGTTTCCAGGAACAATTGAATTTCTTGCTTGAGTATCTCTCTGACCCATTGGTTCTTAAACAGTATTTTTTTTAGTTTCCAAAATCTATAACTTTTAGTAATTTTCTGTTTGTTGTTAAATGTTAGTTTTACTCCACTGTGGTGTGAGAAGATACTTGGGATGATTTAAATGCCCTTGAATTTGTTGACGCTGTCTTTGTGGCCTAACATGTGGTCTGTCCTTAAGTATGTGATGTGTGGATTTTAAAATAATGTGATTCCAGTTTTTTGTGGTGAAGGACTCTGAAAATGTTCAAGAGGTCTAGTCTGTCCATCTTTTCATTTAATTATCTTGTTTCTTTTTTTTTGGGGGGTGTCTCCCTCCTTCTCCATCAGGGTGTCCTCCAGGGGAAAGGTAATGGGCTGGTTCTTTCTTGCTCACGACAGGGGTGACACGAAGTAAAAGACACCAGGGGACTCTTAGCGTGAATCTAGAATCTGAGTCCTTAGAGTCCCAGAATCCTAGAGTCCGTTTATTAGCAAAGTGGACATGAGTTAAATAGAAAAGCAATGGAGGTAATTATTGTTGCAATATGACAGAAATTACAGGTTTCTTAACAGTCAGCATGCCCCTAAGGTAGGGGGCTGGTATGACAGGAATTGACGAGATACAAGACAGTTATTTTCCATAACACAAGCAACTTAATTATCCAAAGGTATTTGAGAGAAGCATAGGGGTTAAACCCGTAGGGTGAGACAGAAAGAAGATGAATATCAAAAGGCCATATAGTTTGGCATTTCTCTTGTCTGGGGTCTGAGGTGTGTGATGAAGTGTGTGATAAGGTGTGTTCTTCTGTGATCAGAAGGTGACTTTGAATGAGTGAATCTGTGGCCATGTGGCCTGCAGTTAATGGAGGGAAGTACTAGGGTATCTGTGGGCCTGAGAGTCAAGAAGGAAAGAATCAAGTCTGAGTTTCCCCCCTTATGCTCACCTCGGTTGAGAGAGACTTACCAAGAGGTTATCTTCTCAGACCTCCATTCAAAGATGGGGGTGGTTCTCCCTAAGCTCTATCAGGCTCACACATGTTCCCAACATCTCCTCCTAATTTCTTTAATTAATGAACTGTGTTTATGGATCAATGTCAGTTAGAGCATTTCTTTCCTCTAAATGAATACGAGTGTAAGGGTGAACTGAGACTCTCTGTACTGTAACATTAATTATGTCATGTATGTGTTTCTTGAGGAATTGAATGAGGCAAGGAATAATAAGTGATCGAGCTACCATAGCTAGCAAAGGGCCTAGGAGAGGCAGAAGCCAAGCAGTTAAAGGAGAAGAGAACCAGGAGTTAGTATTGAAAGGGGAAAAGGGATTCTTAATATCACGGCTAAGTTTGTGCAAGGTATCAACATTCTGTTCTACAAATCCAGTTTCATTTACAAAAAAACAACATTCTTCCTGCAATGCTAGGCAAAGACCACCCTGTTCTGCATATATTAAGTCCAAACCACGACGGTTCTGGAGTACTACCTTGGCAAGGGAGTTTATCTGTCTCTGGAGAGATTCCAAGCTGTCAGAGGTAAAGTCAACGGACTGTTGGAGCTGATTTTCAATGCATCCAGCAGCATAGAGAGATTGTCCCAAAGCTCCAGCAGCAATTCCAAGGGAAGTGGTTAATCCAATTCCAACAATAAGAGGGAGAAAAACTGCACGTCTGGTCCTCCGGTGGGTAGCCATCGCCAGCTGATGAAATTCTTCTTCTTCATAGAGGGTCAGCTGTGGAACAAGAGAAACTAGGAGGCAAGGACCAGGTAGAGAAGAATTGACACGAAAATATATGGCAGTGTTGCACCAAAACACAAACAGAGAAGGTGCATACACATTAGAAGTCAAGGTGAGGTTCCTTGAATATCGAGGAACACTGGGGGTAAAAGAAGAGGTCAATAAACATGTAAGAATGAAATCAGAACCAATGGATTCTGTATAAAGATGAATTGAAGTCAGAGGTGGTAGGTCAGCAGAAAGAGAAGATTTGGGTAGGCTGGTGAGGTTAGCTGGAGTATTATTTACTGGTGTGACAGCTAGAAGAGGCCTATTAAGAGAGGCACATAAAAAGCAATTGGAAGCATTTGGGAGAACAGGGGACTGGTCAATAAGAGAGACAGCATATTGAAGGAAGTCTGGCCATGATATACCATAGCTGGCTTGAGGAGCAAGGGCTTTAGAAAGGGCTTGCTCTTGTTTGGTTATCTTGCTATGAACCTGAATTTCCCTAGGGGCAAGGACTAACAGTCGAGAGATAAAAATTTCAGCAGAGGGAGAGTTAGAAGCAGCACTATAGTAAAGTTTTTCAGTGACCCCAGAGGCCCACCTTGGGTGCCATGGGTCATGGATGATAAATCTGAGAAATCCTTCACTAGAAAAATATTGTTGGGCAGGGTTATATACTGGCAAGTTGGCTGTACTGTGGCTCCGAATATAAGCAACAGGAACTCCATGAATTTTGCAAGACCAGTAACGGCATCCACCATAATAATTTACATCTGTGAGACAACTGTCCGAATTGTCAAAAGGAAAACAAACATATGGGTAGCCACTTCCCGTACAGTAGGTTGTTGCTTCTGATTTGACAGGTATAGTTACAGCTGACTGGCACCCCTTATGGGAGCAATTTCCAGTCCCAATAATCTTATTAATTCCATTGTAACTTTCCCTTACTTGGAAGTGCCAAATAAGAACTGGGGAGGAGGAAGCAGGAGCAGGGAAAGCAGACAGTAGGATGAGGTATACTGAGAGAGCAATGGGTGAGAGGAGGGCAGTAGAGGGATTCTGCCCCTGGATGCGATGCACCAGGTTTCTCAGGTCCTGCCAGGTTGCATTATGTCTCCTCAGGGGTGCTCTGTGGTTCCAGCACCTGTTATTCCTCTTCAGGTCGAGCAGCGCCATCTTCTGGGCAGTACCGGACATTGCGGGCAGGAACCCAGATGGGTGTGGAAGCTTTCTGCGGGAAAACACAGGCAAATCCCCTCCCTGTTGTTAGCAAAGAATCTGGCCCTTTGCAGTGGTTTATGGATACGTGTGCACATAAGCTCTCTCTCACAGAAACTGGTGTATATCTAGGTTATGGGACTTTGTTAGAAAGTGAACTACCTGAGATGAAATTAGAGTGTACTATAAAAGGAAAGGTCTCACCCGAGTAATGAAGCTGAAGGGTTGTCATTCCACACGTGAAGTCTCTGGACACAGTCTGAGGTGAAGCATGTTGAGGTGGCAATCGTTGCGTTGGTTAGGTTGTGATCGGCGGATGCAATATTATTTGGTTTGTATTGGGAGATGCATATGGGAAAGTGGGCCCTATCCAAGGGTTACAGGACTGGGGGAAGTAGGGGCTCTATAGTGGAGATGTGAGGTTCTTGCTGAGCTTATGTGCACACGTATCCATAAACTACTGCAAAATATATACCTGAAAGCAGAAGTACACTAGAGTTTGCAGTGAGTACCTCCCTAACACTTCCTCTCCACTATTCCAAGCTTGGGATCCATGATTGCTCAACAAATTGTTTCGCTTCATATGTTAACTCTCTTTTCAATCACCAGGTTCCAGATGCCACCAGGATGCTGGCCAGGATTCCCTGGATTGAAGACCCCACCAATGTGTCCTGGAGCTCAGCTTCCCCAGAGGCACATCTTACTAGGGAAAGAGAGAGGCAGACTGGGAGTATGGACCGACCATTCAACGCCCATGTTCAGCGGAGAAGCAATTATAGAAGCCAGACCTTCTATCTTCTGCAACCCTCAACGACCCTGGGTCCATGCTCCCAGAGGGCTAGAGAATGGGAAAGCTATCATGGGAGGGGGTGGGTTATGGGGATAGGGTGGTGGGAATTGTGTGGAGTTGTACCCCTCCTACCTTATGTTTTTGTTCATTAATCCTTTCTTAATAAAAAATTTTAAAAAAAGAATCTGGCTCTTTCCATGTGCCATCTAAGGGATCCTTCCATTTGACTTTAATCGCTGGAAGGGTGGGTGCTGTTTGCCAGTGAGCCACAATAGGTGGGCAATCTGAATTTTTGTATATATTAAAAAGGTTTAGTGTAGTTAAAGCTTTAGCTAGCTGAATATTGGGAGGGTACATCCCTCCCCCCTTTTCCTTTTTCAATTGAGCTTTAAGAGTTTGATGTGCTCTTTCAACAATGGCTTGTCCTTGGGGATTATAGGGAATCCCTGTAGTGAGTGCAATGTTCCATATAGAGCAAAATTCTTTAAATTGTTTACTTACAAAAGCTGGTGCATTGTCGCTTTTCAATTTTTTTGGCATGCCCATGACAGCAAAACAAGAGAGCATACGACTAATAAGCTTTTCTGAGCTTTCACCTGTCTGAGCTGTAGCCCACATAAATTTAGAATATGTATCAATTGTAACAAAAACATATTTTTGTTTATCAAACATGGACAGGTGAGTTACATCTATCTGCCACAGAGCATTGGCTTTTAAGCCACGGGGATTAACCCCTAGTGTTTGAATAGCAGGTGTTCTAATCAGGCCTGCGCAGGTGGAACATGTGGTGATGATGCGCTTTAACTGTGCTAGAGGAATATCTGGAAATTGAGCCAGAAGGCCTTTAAGATTAACATGAGTCAGAGAATGAAAATCAGCAGGGTTAGTCACAGTAGCGAGGAGAACTCCTGTAGAAGCAAGACTGTCGGCTTCGGCATTCCCCTCAGACAGGGGGCCAGGAAGTGGACTATGAGCACGGAGGTGTTGGACATACAGTGGTTGAGTCCGAGAACAAAGCATAGAAGCAATTTGAATGAGGAGAGGAGAAAGTGGATTGTCATCAATCTTTACATAAGAACGAGCAAGCCATGGAAGCAAGTTTACAGTATATACACTATCAGAAAAAAGGTTAAAAGAGTCTGGTACAGCTTTTAATGCAAGAAAGACAGCATAAAGTTCTTTGTATTGCAGAGAGTTATCAGGAAGTTCAGTAAAGAGAGATGTGGGACCTTGTTTGTCAGGGTAATATATAACGGCAGCTGCTCCCTTTTTTCCACCATCCATAAATATTATAGGAGCAGATGGGATGGGTTCATGAGAGAAGAGTTTAAGTACTAGTAGAGGCAAAAGGGGTAGAGATGCTGTCAATTTATTAGAAGGAAAATGATTATCTAATTGCCCTGGGTAACCCATCAGGCTTACAGCAAACTGAGAGTGGTGACGCATAAGCCACTCTATATCTGTCAAAGAAAAAGGGGTAATAATTGAATGTGGTTCCTGCCCAAATTCTTGTAGGGCGCGGCTGCGTCCAAGCCGAATCATGGCCGCGAGGGCATCAATTTCAGTAAGAAGCCTCAGAGCCCCCCCCCACTGGTGTATGGAGCCACTCAAGAATGCCGTGGGGCTGACTTAGAGCCCCGACCACAGTAGGGGAAGAGTTAAAAACCAAAAGGCTAACTGGATAGGAAGGGGAGAATCTAACAAGATGCATATCTTGCAAGGTCTGGTTAACTCTCCCCAGTGCCAATGAGGCTTCGGGAGTTAGTGTTCGCCTTGAAGAAGGCTGTTTGTCTCCTTTTAACAGATCAAACAGCGGCTGAAGGCAACTAGTGGGAAGTGAAAAATATTTCCTAAGCCAATTCAAATTACCGAGAAAACTTTGCAAGGAAGCAAGAGTAAGATTAGAAGGAAAAATAACACAAGGTTTCAAAGGACGAACCTTAGTTAGAGAAATTTCTGAACCCAATAAGGAAATTGGAGAAATTAGCTGTACCTTTTCTGGGGCCACATTAAGGCCATTCTGTTTCAAGGCAGGGATAAGAAAATCACGTAACGACCCTGGGTCCATGCTCCCAGAGGGATAGAGAATGGGAAAGCTACCATGGGAGGGGGTGGGTTATGGGGATTTGGTGGTGGGAATTGTGTGGAGTTGTACCCCTCCTACCTTATGCTTTTGTTCACTAATCTTTCTTAAATAAAAAATAAAATAAATAAATAAAATTAAAAAATTAAAAAAAAAAGAAAATCACGTAAAGCAGAGAGATCTGTGTCTATATTTCCCCATATCAAAATATCATCCATGTAATGAAAAACTTCAAGTCCTTTATGAATATATGGAAGAAGAGCAGCTTTAACAGCTTCTTGGCAAATTGTGGGGCTATTGGCCATGCCCTGAGGCAATACCACCCATTCAAATCTATCAGCAGGGCTGGCATTATTAATAGAAGGAACAGAAAAAGCAAAACGCTTACAATCTTGTGGGTGGAGGGGAATGGAGAAAAAGCAATCTTGAATATCAATTGCCATAATCGGGATTCCTGCAGGAATCGCAGAAGCGAGAGGTAAGCCTCTCTGGGGGGCTCCCCAGACCTGCATTGTTTTATTAATTGCGTGGAGGTCTTGAAGGAGGCGCCACTTTCCCGAGCGTTTTTTAATTACAAAAACAGGAGAGTTCCATGGGCTTCGGGAATGGCGAATGTGTCCTAAAGACAGTTGTTCCTGAGCAAGTTCTTTTAAGATTTTTAGTTTTTCCCCTGGCAAGGGCCACTGCTCCACCCAGACGGGATCATCAGAAAGCCATTCTAGGTGAGGGGTTTCATGACGAACAGTGGCGTTTAGAATTGGGGGTGCTGGTAAGATTTAGAATTTTCACCCTTGTGAGAGAGACGCCCTGTAGAGGGGTCAGAACAGATAATCACATTTAAAGATTCTAATAAATCTCTGCCCAATAGGTTAGTGCTGATGTCAGTGATCAAAGGGCGGAAAAGTCTGGTAGTCCCATCAGGATCTTCCCAAACAAGTGGGTCTTGGGTCTGAAAGGCCTGTGTAAGGCCGCCCACCCCATGAAGTCTAGGTCCAGGGAGGAGATTCCAGTGCCTGGGCACCTCCTTCTGTCTTAAAATAGTTCTGTCAGCTCCAGTATCAATCAGACATTTAAAAGGTTTTTTGTCAATCAGGAGTGTCATAATTGGGTGACCTCGTTCAATAACAGGGGTAGTCCACAATACTTCTGGCTCTGGACTAGCACCTACCCTTTCCAGCTGGCTATCTTTATCCTGGGTCCTCTCGTGGACTGGGTGCTCTCCCCTATGCTCAGCAGGGAGCAGTGCATGGGGCAGCAGACAGGCTCCCTGGCTGGATGGAGGCGTGATATCTACAGAGCATTTTATTATTTCCATATCTTTTCCTCTTTCAGGGGCTAAGGGTTGCCCCAAATCTAGTTTAAATCTTTGTCAAAGTCTGGTAGAGGTGTGCCATCTTTATGCGTTTTAGAACGACACTCTTTTCTCCGATGATAGCCCTTCTGGCACCGAGAGCAAAGTGTCTTAGCTTTCTGGTTGCCAGATGGGGTGCAGGGTCCCTGTTTTCCTTTAAAACACTGGTTACGCCAGTGACCCTCGCGACCACACTAAAAGCAGGCTCCCTTCTGTTTATCTAGGGCAGCTGCAAAAGCTTGCGCCAAAGTGGTGGCCTGGTGAGTGCTGGACCCTATCTCTTGAGTGGCTAAAATCCACTGACTTTGGGTCTCATTCTTTAGAGACAAACATGCCTGACGGAAGTCTGGAAGCATTCCTTCCCATACTATAGTTTTTAATAATAACTGACGGGCATTTGGATCAGAAATTTTTCTCTCTAGGCTGGCCTGTACTCTGGTGATAAACTTACTTAAAGACTCGTCTCGCTCCTGGCATAGGGTAAGTATAGGGGCAGGACTCTTGCCTGTAGGCGGTGTTAATCAGTCCCATGCCTGCACTGCACAGAGGCGCACCTGGTCAAAGTAACCGGGTGGAAACCTGGCCTCTGCCTGAAGAATTCCGGTGCTCAAGCAGCCTGTGCCAAATAATGCATCGAAATTCCAATCTGGCTGCCCTTCAGTATTTCTACGGGCTTGCTGCAAACACTCATCCTGAAAAAAATGCTTCCCACTGGAGAAAAAGTGGGCTAGGCAGTACAGCTCTCATAATATCTCTCCAATCTTGGGGTGTATTTAAACTTTGTAGATAACCCTGGAGAATAGACTTTGTCCAAGGGGAATGAATCCCATCCTCCTGAATAGCGATTTGGAGTTCTTTTAAATCAGAAACTGCATAGGGGTACCAGCAGCTAGGTTTCTGCCTGTTTGGGACCAAATTTACAAGGTATGCACTAAGCTGTACCGGGGAAAACTGATCTCTTAGCTGGCATAAGCGTTCAGAGTCTGTCATAGCCACTTTTGGAGCAACAGGGAGCAGTGAGGTAGTTGGAGCAGGAAGAGGAGGAACAGGGGCGGTGCACAGGGTCTGTGCAGGTGGCTGTGGATCCCGCGGCTTCCTTTCATTTATTGGCATGTCCTGCGGCTCTGGCACAGCCAGAATCACTGGTGCGGGCGATAGCGCCTGTTGTGCCAAGGGCAGCAGTGCTTGTGGGAGCTGTACAGGTTGTGGCAGTGACGGCAATGAAGCCGTGGGTGCCTCTAACTGCACACTGGGTTGCGGCAGTGATGGCAATGAAGCCGTGGGCACCTCTAACTGCACACTGGGTTGTGGCAGTGATGGCAATGAAGCTGTGGGCACCTCTAACTGCGCACTGGGTGCAGCCGGCGGTGACTGACATTGCGGCTGAATCGGAGGTGCCTGTGCCTTCGGAGCTTGCTGTTACTGCCCAAGGCGGTGATGCAGGCAAAAATAATGTTTGTGGTCTGGGGGGCAACACCGGAGATGGTGGCCTGGTCTGTGCAGGGAAGGGCAGGGGTATCTGAGGAGGAGGCGGAGGTGGAGAGGAAGGTGCAGAGAATGGTGTAGGGAGAGACGGAAACTGCAGAACAGATTCTTCAGATTCTGCCCTTTCTGGAGAAAAAAGCTTAGACTTAGCCAAGAGAGCAACCTGATTCCTTAATTCCTGAATAGCATTCTCAAGGCTAGCCTCTTTTTTAGTATCTGATCCTTTCAATTCCTTTAAGACTTGCACTGGGGGTGCCAGAGTGGCCCCGCCCTCCAGTGACTTGGCTGAGGGAGAGCTGTCCCTTTTCTCTGGTTCCTTAGCAGATGCCACGCACTGTTTTAATGCAGCAATGATTGACAGGAACTGAACATCTAGTTCTCTTAATCCTTCAGCTTCCTCCTTGCGGGATAAATATGCCACACAGGCCCATGACTCCGGGTCATAGATATGCTCTTTCCTAAACCAGGGGGCTACATGAATCACCACATTCCAAAATCGTAGGGCCTGTTTCTTTGATAGCTTTAACGCTCTGGTAGCTAACAAGTCTTGAAAGCACTTAATTGGAGGTTCCTCCTGGGTTGAAAAAAAATTCCCCATGTCAGTTTAGCTCAGAAACTAGGTGAGGGTCTAGAGCAAATGTTACAAAATTTGGATAGGAGGAAAGATTAGGTCAGACCCGTTAAGATTTAACAGGGGAAGAATACTCAGTTTCTCAGAGCCTGGCCAGGGTTCTGTTCCACTGAGGTTCTCCCTCTGTATCCTCTCCACGAGCTTCCCTGGAGTGTGAAAAGATAGGGAGAAGGAGAGAAAGATCACAGGGGCTCAAATGAGAGCCTTGGGGTTACCTTTCCGATGTGCTTCGCTATATCTTCTTGATTTCCTGAAGCCACGGTCCTGATCCCCTCAGTTGGGCCAGCGTTTTTCAACTGGGTGAAGGCTGATGCCTGATGGGCCGATTTTCCTCTTGAGGTCGGGAAATTCTGCCCCACACTCTGGGTGCCAGATTTTGGGGTGTCTCCCTCCTTCTCCGTCAGGGTGTCCTCCAGGGGAAAGGTAACGGGCTGGTTCTTTCTCGCTCATGACAGGGGTGACACGAAGTAAAAGACACCAGGGGACTCTTAGCGTGAATCTAGAATCTGAGTCCTTAGATTCCCAGAATCCTAGAGTCCGTTTATTAGCAAATTGGACATGAGTTAAATAGAAAAGCAATGGAGGTAATTATTGTTGCAATATGACAGAAATTACAGGTTTCTTAACAGTCAGCATGCCCCTAAGGTAGGGGGCTGGTATGACAGGAATTGACGAGATACAAGACAGTTATTTTCCATAACATAAGCAACTTAATTATCCAAAGGTATTTGAGAGAAGCATAGGGGTTAAACCCGTAGGGTGAGACAGAAAGAAGATGAATATCAAAAGGCCATATAGTTTGGCATTTCTCTTGTCTGGGGTCTGAGGTGTGTGATGAAGTGTGTGATAAGGTGTGTTCTTCTGTGATCAGAAGGTGACTTTAAGTGAGTGAATCTGTGGCCATGTGGCCTGCAGTTAATGGAGGGAAGTACTGGGGTATCTGTGGGCCTGAGAGTCAAGAAGGAAAGAATCAAGTCTGAGTTTCCCCCCTTATGCTCACCTCGGTTGAGAGAGACTTACCAAGAGGTTATCTTCTCAGACCTCCATCCAAAGATGGGGGTGGTTCTCCCTAAGCTCTATCAGGCTCACACATGTTCCAAATATTTTTTAATTCTCTGTTTTGTTTATCTAAGTGTGAGAGTGGGTGTTAATGTCTCCCACTATTGTATTACTATTGATGTATTTTTGAAGTTCTTTGAGTAGGTTCTTGATGTATTTATATGGTCCCTCATTGGGTACATAAATGTTAATAATTGTTTTGTCTTCTGCCTGATTAATTCTCTTATCATTATGTAATGACCTTGCCTATCTTTTATTACTTTATTCAATTTAAAATCTATTGTGTCAGAGATGAGAATGGGTGTTCCTGCCTTTTTTTTCTGTTCCATTAGCTTGTATGATAGTTTTCCATCCATTCACTTTAAGTCTGTGTTTATTGTGTTGTGTAAGATGGGATTATTGCAAGAAGCATATGGTTGTGTTGTGTTTTCTGATCCATCCTCCCACTCAGTGCCTTTTGATGGGTGAGCTTAAGCCAATGACATTTATTGATATTATGGAGTTAGTATACTGTAGTGCCATTATTCAACATCTTTTTATTTGATCTTATATATTGCAAGTATTATAGTGATGTTATTACTTTTGAGAGGTCTTTTATAACCTTTTTAAGGGCAGGCTTGGTGATGGCTACCTCCTTCAACTGTTGTCTGTCTGAAAAGTTTTTGATCCCTCCATCTATTTTGAATGAAAGTCTAGCAGGATATAGTATCCTTGGTTGAAACCCTTTTTCATTCAGGGTTCAATAGATATCTTGCCATTATCTTCTGACTTTTAGAGTTTGAGTGGAGAAATCTGCTGATAGTCTTATGGGTTATCCCCTGTATGTGACATTTTGTTTTTCTCTTGCAGCCTTTAGGATCTTCTATTTATCATTACTTCATTTCATTGTAACTATGATGTGTCTTGGTGTCTTCATGTATGGATTGATTAAGTCTGTGACTCTCTGAGCCTCTTTGGTCTTAATATTCTTTCTGTTGTTCAGGTCTGGGAAGTTTTCTTCTATATTTCCTCTAGAAATTTTACTTCCCTTTCCTCTCTGTTTCTTCCCCTCACAGGCCACTTATGTGAATGTTACTTCTTTTGAGATCATCCCATATGTCTCTGTTGTTGTTTTCAGTGTCTCTCAATCTCTTTTCTGAGCTCTTTTACCCCTTTCTTAGTTTTTTTTTTCTATCTCATCCTCTGTCTGGCTAATTTTGTTCTCTGCTTCTATTTACTTTTCCTTCCCTATGCTTCTTTCTTCAGTTCAGTTATTTCTCTAATTACCTTGAGGTAGTTATTATTTTCCTTGAGGGTCTCATCTTTTGTTTCCCTAATTCTTCTAGGCCTTTCCTCCATAGTTGACTTGATCTGTGATTATCAAGTTTACTATTGCTTGCATACTTTTCTTATCTATGGATACTTCTGGCTGATTTGTAGTTTTTTCTGGGCTCTTGTCTTCATTCATTGTAACAGAAGTTTTATTTGCTCTTGTGATAACCTTTTTTATTGATATGTTTTTTAATTTTAAGTTCTGTTGTTCTTCAATTATTGTTTTTTGAATACAAGCCACGCTATACTAAATACCTTTATGACAAATGTAGTCACCAACCTCGGAAATTACAATAGTAACTAATGCAAGGATTGAAAGAGTTTAGCCAATATTAGTTAGCCAAACAGTGCCTCCAGTCCAAGAAAAGCATCAACCAAATCCCAATGAAAAAGAAAGAGACAGGAAAAAATAGATAGCAAGAATAGACAATTATGCAAGTCTACTGTCCACTATAAATTCTAAGGGTAGCAGGAGGAGAGTGGAAGTAACAGAGACACATACAATGAGAGTCCACTCTGAGTCAGATTTCTTCCCCAAAATAATTCACAAATTAATATCAGTGAATTCAGAAAGCAGAAGATGGAGGAAGGAAGAAAAGAAGATTGGAATGAGAAAAAAGGGGGAAAAAGAGCAGTGAAAGGTAAGAGTTGTTTTTATTATTATTAGCTAGGAGGAGGAAGAAGGGGGAGAGTGGATAGAGGAGGTAAGTAGAATGAAACAAGTTCTTCTCACAAGGGATAGGACACAACTTAATGTTGGTCAACCTGAAGGAAGGGAGGGAGGGACAAACCTATATACAATATTAATAATAAAATAGAACAGAGTAAAAAACCCTAACAGTCAGTCTGCAGCTTGGACTGTTACTGATTGGCTCAGGGAGCCTGAGCAAAGACAAATAATTGTTAAACAAACAAACAAACAAAACCTCAAGGTAGACTTTCCCAGGCAGTATGAGGCTCTGATTGGTCAGATATTTGTCACTCCAATTTAGCTTAAGCTACTTAGGGGGAAAAAAGAGCAAAGGGAATCAGATGGGAAAAGATTTTTATCACTCCCCTGGTGAGCCAAGAATTTTGGTAAAGAAAAAAGCTCAGGGGTAGCCTGCTAGTAGCATCTCTCCAGCCCCCCAGGGTCTGGTTATAGGGTAGGGGAAAGGGGTGTACTTCAGAAATAATTAAAAAATATTTTTTCTTTTTCTCTGTTTTCTAACCCAAATTGAGCTATAGTCACCTCCTTGGTGTCACACTTAGGTCCCTTTACTCACCGTCCTGCTGAGGACCAATTATCCTACTCTTTCAAGCAGTTGTTGCAGGAGATCACGCCAGCAGCTGATTCCAAGTTGTCATCTTGGCTCCTCAGTATGCCAGTCTCTTACCCTTATTCAGCTTCTGTTGCCCTTACTTTGATAAGGTTCGCTTTGGAGTGACTGAGAATATTGAAACAGAAAGTAGGTTAGATTTTCTAAATCTAAATAGAAATGACTTCATTTGAATCTCAATTGTGTCTTTTGAGGTCCTTCTACTTTGCTGCTACATATATTGACTTACTGCAGACAATTGTGCACTTTTGCTTTTAAGTATATATAGTGCTTTAATTCGTGGATGCATGTTAACATATGCCCTATCTCATGGGATCTTATGTATATCTATGTTTTGGAAATTTATTAGGAAGTGAATCACCCAAAATGGAATTAGAGAATCCTATGATAAATGAAATGTTTCAACCAAGTTATGAAGCTGAAGGCTTGGTATTCCATGCCTGATGTCTATGTACACAGTCTAAAGTATAGCATGGAAAGATTGTATTCTTTGCATTGATTAGGTTTTGGTTAACAGATACAATACCATTTGGTATTAATTGAATGAAGCATGCAGGTTCCAGGAGCTAGAGGTTCCAGGATTCGGGAGAAGGCTCTATAAAGGAAGCCTAATGTTTCTGCTTTTTTAAGGTTTAAGAAGACCACAGATAGTTATTGCTATAATAAAATTATTTGACAATTGGGTTAACTTTGAAAATATTATTATTAGTATATGCTGTATCATATAGAACATCAACATAAGTTATGCCCTTTAACATTATTTGTATATAGGTTTATTTTATACATTAATGCCACCAGTTGTTCCTGTTCTCCTTAGTCTAAGCTTTCAGGAGTGTCAACATGTCAAAGACGTAGTCCATGGTCTGTGCATTAAATCGTTGATACATTAGATCAATTTTCTGCATCATAATATTTAAATAGAGATTTATATGTCTACAAGTTAACAAGAGTGTACATAAACACAATTCCCACCACCAAAAGACTGTGTCACATCCCACCCACCTCCAGTGATGCTGAAAATCCACCCTCACCCTCCACCCAGGGATTTTTACTTTGCTGCCTTACTCCAAACTCAGTCTGATCCTGCTTTGACTTTCCCTTTCTGTTATTTTTTCTCAACTTTTGTTTATGAGTGGAATCATTCCAAACTCCCCTTTGTCTTTCTGACTTAGCTCACTTAACGTAATTCATTCTAACTCCATCCAAGATGGATCAGAGAAAGTGGGTCATTGTGCTTGATAGCTGTATAGCATTCCACTGTGTATATATACCAAAGCTTTCTCAGCCATTCATCTGCTGTTGGGGCACCTAGGTTGCTTCCAGGTTTAGCTATTATGAGTTGTTATGTTATGAACATAGTTGTACACATATCTTTTTTCATTGAGTGTTATGCGGTCCTTGGGGGATATCCCTAGGAGAGGTTCATAAGGACAGTCCACCTCTAGCCTAGTGAGAGTTCTCCATACTGTGCTCCAAAGAGGTTGGATCAATTTACATTCCCAACAGCACTGCAGAAGTGTTACTTTTCCACAAGAGGCTCTCCAACTTTTATTGATGCTGTCCTTTTGATGTATGTCATTCTCACAAGGGTGAAGTGGTTTCTCAATGTTGTCTTCATTTCCATTTCTCTGAGAATCAGTGACCTGGAGCAATTTTTCATGTGTTTGTTAGCCTTTTGGAGTTCTTCTGAATTAATTATTCTGTTCATTTCCTCTGCCTATTTTTGGGTGTGCTCATTTGCTCTTTTGTTGCTAGGTTTACTGAGTTATTTGTATATTTTGGTTATTATTCTCTTGTCTGATAAATGGCATGTGAAAAATCTTTTCCCATTCTGTGAGGGGTTTGTGTGATGGTTTCTTCTTTTTATTATTTTATTATTATCTTCATTTATTTTATAAAGATATCCAGAAATCTAGAGGGATGGGGTTATAGATAGGGAAAAAGACAGAGACACACCTGCAACTCTGATTCACCACTCATAAAGCTTTCCCCCTGCAGGTTAAGACAGGGGTTCAAACCCAGATCACTTCACATGGGCTCAACCAGGGGCACCAACATCAGGCCCCTGTGTGATGGAGTCTGTTGTTATTAAGATTTTATTTAATGCATTCCCATTTATTTCCTTTTGTTTTAGTCTTCCTTGCAATTGGGTTTGTATCATCTAAGATGTCCTTGAGGTTTAGGTGGGAATGTGTTCCACCAATGTTTGTTTGGAGTTGAATTTTTACTTATTTATTTTTTATTTAAGAAAGGATAAATTAAAAACTCCATAGGGTAGGAAGGGTACAACTCCACACAATTCCCACCACCCAATCTCCATATCCCCTCCCCTACCCTGATAGCTTTCCCATTCTCTATCCCTCTGGGATCATGGACCCAGGGTCATTGTGGGTTGCAGAAGGTGGAAGGTCTGGCTTCTGTAATTGCTTCCCTGCTGAACATGGACATTAACTGGACATTCCATATTCCCAGTCTGCCTCTCTCTTTCCCTCGTAGGGTTGGTCTCTGGGGAAGCAGAGCTCCAGGGCACATTGGTGGGGTCTTCAGTCCAGGGAAGCCTGGCCGGCATCCTGATGGCATCTGGTGGCTGAAAAGAGAGTTAACATATAAAGCCAAACAAATTGTTGAGCAATAATGGACCCAAAGCTTGGAATAGTGGAGAGGAAGTGTTAGGGGTGTACTCACTGCAAACTCTAGTGTACTTCTGCTTTCAGGTTTATATTTTGCACTAGTTTATGTATACGTGTGAACATATGCTCTCTCTCACAGAACCTGGTCTATATCTAGGTTTTGAGACTTTGTTAGAAAGTGATCCACCTGGGATGGAATTAGAGAATACTATGAAAGGAAAGGTCTCTCTAAAAAGCCTAGACCAAGTAGATCAGAAGCAACCAATGGCACAGCTATATACAAGATACTGGGTAGTATACAGCAAAACCTAACAAAAGGACTTTTCAGAGTTAGCCCAATTACCAAATAATGTGATGATAACATTAACTACTGATTGTCTTTTTGAACCCTAAGACAGCAGGAACCTCACATCTCCACTATAGAGCCTATATTTCCCCCAGTCCTGGAACCTTAGGATAGGGCCCACTTTCCTGCATACCTCTCCCAATCCATATAAAATAATACTGCATCTGTTGATCACAACCTAATCAACACAACGATTGCCACCTCAACATGCTTCAGCTCAGACTGTGCCCAGAGACTTCAGCTGTGGAATGACAACCCTTCAGCTTCATTACTTGGAGTTGAATTTTGTTTCTGGTGAGATAAAGTGGCTTAGTTTCATTCTTCTGCATGTTTCAACCCAGTTTTCCCAGCACCATTTATTGAAGAAAGCCTCCTTCCTCCATTTAATATTTTGGGCTCCCTTATCAAAGATATCCCTAGGTGTGGGATTTTAGTTCTGGGCTTTGAATTCTATTCCACTGGTCTGTGTACCTATTTTTGTTCCAGTACAAGGTTGTTTTGATGATGATGACCTTATAATATAGTTTGAGATCTGGGTGTGTGATGCCTTCATTTCTGTTTCTTTTCTCAAGATTGTTTTGGCAATACTAGGTGTTATCTTGTTCTAAATGCTTGTAATTTTTGTTCTATTCTTTTAAAGAAGCTTGGTGTATCTTTGAGGAGTATAACTTTAAATTTTTATATGGCTCTGGGGAGAGTATTCTTTTGGATGATATTAATTTTTCCAATCCATGAGCATGGAATGTCTTTCCATTTCTTGGTATCATTTTCTATTTCCTTGAGAAGTGACTCATTTTCAGTATATAAGCCTTTCACTTCTTTGGTCAGGTTTATTCCTAGGTATTTTATTGATTTTGTTGCAAGAGTGAATTGGAGTCATTTCTGGATATCCTCTTCTTTGGATTTAGTGTTTGCATAAAGAAATGATTTTATACATTGATTTTGTAGCCTAATACCTTGCTATATTGCCTAATAACTTAAGGCATCTGACTGTTGGAATCTTTAGGTGTTTCCATGTATAAAGTCATATAAACTTTAAATACTGAGAGCTTGACTTCTTCCCTTTCAATCTGTATACTGTTGATACATTTCTTTTGCCTGGTTTGTATGGTAAGAACTCCCAATACTATGTTGAAAAGTAATGGTTATTTTTTTTTGGAGCATGAATGGGTGTTGGATTTTTCTCAATGGCTTTTCTGCATCTATTGAGATAATCATTTTCATTTGCTTTTATTGATGTGGTAAATGCCATTTATTGACTTGAATATAAATGAATCAGCCTTGCATTTTTGAGATAGATGCCACTTGGTCATGATGAAAAATCATTTTGATGCACTTCTGTATCTGGTTGGCCAGGATTTTGTTCAATATTTTGATATCTATGTTCATCAGAGATATTGGTCTGTAGTTTTCCTTTTTTGTTGTGTCCATATATGCTTTTGGTATCAGGGTGCTGTTGGCTTTCTAGAAGGTGGAAGGGAGTGTTCTTGTTTCTTCGACCATTGGAAGACCTTTAGAAGTATAGGTAGTATCAAATCAAATAATATTGCATATGCGGATCACAACCTAATCAACACAACGAGTGCCACTCCAACATGCTTCACTTCAGACTGTGACCAGAGACTTCAGGTGTGG